>NC_079171.1:32447301-32527301 GCF_947568905.1 Ostrea edulis
AATATCCTAGAATTGATGGTTTGCTCTGTATCCTGCCTACAAGGTTTTCCTACTAAGCAATACTGCGATCTTGACCTTGGAAAACAATAAGCATCTTCCTCCCATCAGGGCGATCAAATGCACCAAACTGCAATATCTTGGAGCTTACGGTTCAATTCGTATCCTGCCCACAAGGTTTTCCTAATAAAAAAAAAACTACGACTTTGACCTTGTAAACCAATGGTGTAGCTAAAACGCGGAACGGAATTTAAGAATTAGGATGATAAATGTAGGTAAGATAACACAAACAATCGGAAGAAAAATCAAAATCTGGGAATTTGTTTACGAACGGTAAAACAATTTTATCTCAAAAATTCTGCATCAGAAATGGAATAAGCGAAGTTATTTAAACGTTTGTATAAGAATTTACAAAGCGTTTTACAATAATTTTGAAATGTCGGTATTGACAGATGTATTAGCGAGCAGCGACACCTATTGGTAGATAATGGAAAGAACACACGTACTTTATATGCCCCCCCCCCCTCCCCCGGTGGCAAAACATCATTAACATTAACGCACATTCACATGTAACTTTATTCATAATACCGTGTATGTGTACACCTGCAACAGGGAGTGTGGTATGTATATAACAACAAAACTCCGTGATCGTGGTCAGTAAGTTAAATATATTGTGTTTGATATGCAAGGTGAAGATAACGAACAGTGGTCAATCTCATAACTCCTACAAGCAATACAAAATAGATAGTTGGGCAAACACGGACCCCTGGACACACCAGAGGTGGGATCAGGTGCGTAGGAGAGTAAGCATCCCCTGTTGACCGTATATGATTTTATAAGCAACAGAAGCTTAGTGACCGCAACAATCCAATCCTAAATAGGGAGGACTTCTGGCAGTTCATTCTAAACTAAATACTTGGATAGCTTAACATTTAGATTATAAATGAGATGATTTTTAATTCCATTGAAGCATAAATTATGTGTTAGCGTTTTAGTATTTCCACATACTACGAAATAAATCTGTTGATTCCTCTTACTATGGGTCGTAAACTCCACCCTAGTTTACATTGGTTATGTTTGCAATCTTTCTTTCCTACTATATCTTTTCAGTTTCAACACTAATCCGCAGGATATCGGTAAATGTACGAACTTTCACATAGATTCATTCCAAATGAGGTCCACCTTTTTTTCCACACTGGACTCGTTCGCTTTGAAATTTGATGTGATACATAGAATTAATGTATATTGTACCAGGTATAGAACTAAATTCAAATTTAGTTATCTTTTAAATTTAAACATATCTAGTTCGATTAAAAACACGTTCGATTTAAAAAGGTTATGGTTGGGGGAAATTGCTCAAAACATTATTTTATATTTTACAATGATGTTTTTCGGGGAGGGGGTGGGTGGGCTTTATTCATTGGGCAGGCTCATAAAATCTTTTCTTAGGGTATCAGCCAGAATAAAGTAATACTATTTGAAAGGGGTTCAATTATAATTCAAGTCTTTTTCAGTATATTTATTTTTGTTCTTCATTTGTGAAACATCATACCGTCACAATCGGGGGGGGGGGGGGGGGGGGGGGGGGGGGGGGCAAAGCCGGGAAAAGGGATCGCACCAACAGGCACTTGCTTAATATTTTCTATTAAAACTTGCTATGCCAAATATTAAGCAAGCACCTGTACGTTAGTACATTCATCCACAAAATCCACCGTTTGAAAGTACATAATGCATTAGTGAGGTATTAATATGAAATGGTAGATTCTGAGGATGACTTCCTGTTCTCTATGTAATTTCTGCTTCCCTTGTTTATATTAAGCCTTTTGATGTTATAAAATGCTGACCTCCTCATAACATTGTTTAAAATATTTTCCGTTTTCCATTCCGTTCCGTCTTCCGTACCGTTTTCCGTTCCGCGTTTTAGCAACACCCGTAAAACAATAGGCATCTTCCTCTTATGGTAATCAAATATGCTAGGTTGTCATATCCTGGAGCCTACGGTTCGGTCTGTATCCTGCCCTCAAGCTTTTCCTACTTAGGATCTTCCTCACACCATGGCGATCAAATGTACCAAGTTCTAAAATCCTGTCCAGAGCGTATGGTTTGGTCTGTATCCTGTCCACAAGGCCCGGACAGACAGACGGACGACGCCATATGTCCCGTCTTCGATGGGCGTATAATAGATATTTACAATCGTATCAGAAGTACACAACTCCGCAAAATCACGATGTTATTTGTAATCACATTGCGTCAGATAATGTAGAACGTGCTCGCGGGACGATGCATGTATCTTTGATGTTGAAATTCAAACTTCGCAAAATATTCCGTCATATAAAAGCAGGGATGGGTTAAGTACTTTTAAGGGGAGAACACGTGAATGAAATACTAGTACATCTTTTTTATTGATAATTGCAGTGTGTGATGAAGGATGGCTCCCGTTCGCCGGTCAGTGTTTTTATTACAGAGCAGCTAAGGAAACCTGGGCCTCTGCAAAGGTATGATGTAGAGATGTCCGTCTATTTCAAGCCAAGAATAACTTGTCCGATCTGAATTCGGATCTCATAAACTATACTCTATTGAACAATTGCCTTTTATCATTCACAAAAACATAGATATTAATATGTTACAGCATGTGTGGTACAAAAAAGATGCCTCCCTGCTCAAAGGCCGTAAGCGCCGAGCATAGGCCTAAATTTTGCATCCCTTCACTGGCAAGGTTGACGTCTCCATATGAGTGAAAAATTATTGAGTGGGACCTTAAATAATATATAACCTTTTCGACGGAGAACGCGTCAGGCGTTTTCGCGGTACACAATATGTGTTTGTGAAACACAAATGCCCCCGATAATGGTCAATTCCGAAGATGGCCAAGGTCACAAGGACAAAGATCATGGTGCCAGTAGAAAGATCTTGTCACAAGAAATGCTCATGTACAATATGGAAGCTCTAATATGTACCATTTAGAGGTTATAACCATTGTAAAAAGAGATTAAAATTAGGTCAAATGTTAAGGTCGAAAGGTTTAGTACCCACGGAAAGGTCTTGCCACAAGAAATACTCATGTGAAATATCAAAGCTCTACCACTAACTGTTCAAAGGTTATTAGCATGATTAAAGTTTTCAAAAAGTAGGTCAAACTCCCAAGTTCTAGGTCACAGAGTAAAAAATGTTGGTACCCACGTAAAGGTCTTGTCACAAGGAATACTTATGTGCAATATCAAAGTTCTATCACTTACTGTTCAAAAGGTATTAGCAATGTTAAAGTTTCAGACCGAATGACAGACAAGACAAAAACAATATCCCCCCGATCTTCGATCTCGGGGGCATAAAAACCGATATAGCCGTGAACGTTAACCAAAGGTCTAAATCTATATCAGGTGACTTCTTAACAGAAGTGGAAAAAGTAAATGTCAAGGTTACCACGAAGTAATACCACTTTTGAAAAATTTCAAATAAAATTTCATCTTTTAAACTTCGGTTTCGTTATTCTTGATTGAGATTTTGTAAGGCGGATGTGCGGGTATGTGATGATGCTAGTGTAAATGGTGAGATTGGTACATTCGGATTAGACTACATCCCAGTACCCCTTGATTGTCGTAAGAGATGACTAAATGGGTCGGTCCTTCAGATGAGACCACAAAAAAAAACAAAAAACAAAAACACCCGAGGCCCCGTGTGATAGCAGGTGTGGTACGATAAGGATTTCTCCCTGCTTAAACGTCATATGCGCCGAGCATAGGCTTCTATTCTGCAGCCCCTCACCGGGAATGGTGACGTATCTATGTGAATGAAAAATTCTCGAGAGGGACGTTAAATTGATTGATTGATTGATGGATGTTTTCCGCCACACTCAACAATTTTCAGTTATATGGTGGCGCCCAGGTTTTATTGGTGGAAGAAAGAAACCAGAAACAATGTACCCGGGAAGAGACCACCTACCTTTCGAAAGTAAACTGGAAACTTTCTCACTTACCGGCGCGAGCGGGATTCGAACCTGAGCCGACAGATGTGAGAGGCTGTGTGATTTTGAGCACGATGCTCTAACCACTCAACCACGAGACGTTAAACAATATACAATAAATCAGACATGTTTCGTCACATAGTTTCGTCGTCATGTCCAAGGAACTTACATTCAGAGCGTATATGCTATACAAGTCTTGATTGCTCTTTTTTGCACGAGTATTTGCATGCTAGATCTGGATATTGGCTTATAAATTAAATTTGTTATAAAATGTTCTAGGATTTCTGCAAGCGTCGCGATTCCAGTTTGATAGAGATAAATTCCCACGAGGAAACGATGTGGATCTCAGACTCCTTTCTCCTTCCAGAGAGCGGGGGTAAGGCACACTATTGTAGTTATTGAAAACGGTTATTGTAACACAAATGATCGATATAATGTTATTTGTTGCGAACCACATGTTTGTTTTAAAGTTTGTGTTCAAAGACAAATCTCTTCAAAGCCAGTAAGAACCAATGAACCACCTTTGATGTCTGTAAAGCAAAACAATTCTCAAGATACTAACAAACACTGTCATATTATGTCCAGTGTTGACCTCAACATCAATAGGTGACATATACTCCTGAAAATAAACCAGTACACCAAGTTTCCGTAAACTAAGTTTATGTCTGTCGGGCAAATGGTTCTCAAGATATCAATCGGATAATTTTATTATCGACCTTGTGAACAAAGAATCAATATGGGATTCTGCTTCTTAGTAGAACCTGTTCACAAAATTTGATGTCTTTCAAGTCAAAATATTAAGCGGACATTATCTTACTATGTCTAGTTTCACCTTTAACTTGGTAACAGTAAAATTAATTAGGATCATTTAATCTCTGGCGAAAACCTCTACACCAAGTTTGGTAATCATGATACAAAGGGTTTTGTACAGTTTGATTCGACAAGACTTGGTCTACAGAAGGACAAGTGCAAATGAGAACATAAAGATAATATGGGGGTTTTGTAGAAGTAATATTATATTTAAAAGGTAAGTTTAAATGATGTATCAAATACAACATATGTTTACTACAGGAAAACAACAAACAAACAAAAAACTGTGTGCCTAAACCTAAAAAGAAAAAAGAAACATTTTTAAGTTGTTTCAAGGAACAGAGATTAAATTTCAAAATATGGCTCATATCGCGGATTTAGAACACTATTAAGGATTTGAAAAAAAAATAAGGATCTTAGATTTGTATTACAATAGATATCTCTTTTTCACAATGATGTCATACTTTTTTTTAAGTTGAGGATAGATGTCCAAAGTTTTACGATTGTGGTATTTGGATGGGCGCTACAAACCACGACTACCCTGGAGAATTTGTGTGGATTCAAACCGGAAATGATATGTTATTTCCGGAATGGGGCGCTGGTCAGCCTAACAATGTAGGAGGAGACCAGAACTGCGTTATTTTAATGCGAAATAGAACCGGAAATGATGTATCCTGTTTAATGAGATTTGAATTTGTCTGTGAGAAGGAGTACAATATCTAAAGCCATGTTAGAGTCAGAACTGAAGATCACCGTCATATGATTATCTATTGGTTATACATTTATTCACTTGGTTATTTTTGTTTTACGTCACATCCAGAAATGTGTCGCAATTGAAGACCATGACATATGAGGTGATTCCATCCGAGGGTTGTAAAAAACTGTGAAATCCGAAGCTTTACCGAGTGTTTTACCACTTTTTTGCAACCCCGAGGATGGAATCACCTTAATATTTTATGGCAACTCATAAGAGAGTATTTTGTCTCTAATATTTCTAGAAGTTTTCCGTTCTCCTTGTGCCTAGCGACGCCATTTTGAAAATTTTCCATTTATTTAATTTTTCGATGTACATTAAAAATAACACCATAATCGAATTCTACGACCTTCATTTTGGCAACAACGTTCCTGACAAAACATCGGCCGACGAGTGTATAAATGAATTGTATTAGAGTCATTCCTCTTTGAATAAGTGAACAATAAATCAATAATCAGGGTGATGCGTGACGTCACCCGACAATCCATCAACGCGAAACGTATTGACAGCCTTAGTCAGAATCTGAATCCACAACTGCACGCTTTTTTCTTAAAGGAACATTGCTATCGATATTAATATGGCAGTTATTTAATGAGGAGTGTGTGAAGAGAGATTCCTAGTGGCTTTTTGCTGGTGGATATGGGCATGAATAGACTTTCGTCTTCCACGCGTGCAAGGACTCGAGTCTTATGGACATTGAAGGCACTTATTTCACCTGAAACACATAGGGACAGTAGACGTTGACAGAGTGAATGTGGAGGTAGGCCTAGAACTAATAGACCGTGTGGGCTGGGTTACTGTGAACTGGCATAATGCACAGGGTGACATAGATGTAGGCCTACTCGACGGCAAATTTGTGACTGTTGTTGAGTGTGTAGTAGTTGTCCAAGGAATGTGTATTTTTGTACCCGGTCACGTACACCTGGAGATTGTCAGGTACATTGCAATCTGTCATGTTCTTGTACAAGAGCTTTGCGGACGCGCTAGTGTTCGTCAATCGAGGTATGTTGCAGGCTAGTTGTGTATAGATTATTACGTCATGGGATATATGAAAGATAAACGTCAAGTGATATGAAAGATAGAAATATCTTCCATACCTTTATTTCATAGAAAACTTGTATCTTACATACGTAGAAATGAGAGAAATATATTTATCCGTCCTTGGATGTCATGATATATAGATACCTCATATACTATCATATATACAGTGGTTCCACAAATTAATGCTAACGTTCGTACTTGGATCATGATGGTAATGCAACAGGATGGAATTCGATCAAGGATATCAAAATTTGATTCAGTGGTATGTGAATATTTTCCCTTAGCTGACGAAGTAATTACATGTATTATCTTATACAATAAAAATTCATCTAAAATTTTCTTTGTCAAACGCCACTTACATTTTAAGCACAATCTCATATTAAAAAGATGTTGGTGTTCCTTACTGAAAATATATACATTGTCTTTGCTGATCAGGGTTTCCAACAGTCTGTTGAAATCCCTATGAGCACAAATAGTGCTCCTTTATTACTCGACATCGTTTTTGTTTTCTTGCGAAGCATAATTTATTCAAAAGCTTCTAAATGAGAAGAAAGGAAAACATCTTGCTGTATCAGAGATATATATCGACGACGTCATAATTATTATGTCTCTCGACTGATTCGATACGCAAGAGCTTATTGGGTATGATCAATTCCTAAATCGAGGCAGGTTACTAACACACAACTTGTTAGAGCAGGGGTTTCAACAGTCTCGTTTAAAGTCAGCATTTTGCAAATTCTGTGACTGTTATAACGATCCAATTTACAGATACAACCTACCCTTTGGTCGAATGTTGTCTGAGTGTATCATACCAATTATGTACCGATCTTTAAATACTGATCTTCGACTTTCGATTACTTTGTTTACCTGGTCAAGATATGGGACTCGCGGCAGGTTTGACCAGCGGACAGGAGATGCTAACTCGTCCTTGGCACCTGATCCCACCCCTAGTATCTGGTGTGTCCGTGGAGTCTATGTTCGCTCAACTCTCTATTCATTATTCTATGTTTGAATTATAAAATTGATCAGTTTTTTATCTTCACTTTTTTATTTTATGATTATTTCACTGTAAACTGAATATATATATTATAGATTATTAATTTGTATTCACCTGAGGATGGATGTTAACATCCAGAAAGCGCTAGTGATTTAAATATATTTTGGAACTGTATATTTTCCTGCTTTTTTATTGAATTATTTTGACTGTGTGATATCAACTCTTTCTATTTGGATTATATATATATATATATATATATATATATATATATATATATAGAGCTGATTATTACGTTTAAGTCTGCTCTTTCTAAGGATCCTTGTTTGCCCCCTACACTTAATTTTGTATTCTTTATAGAAATTATGAGAGTGGGCAACTATCAAAATCTTCATTTGTTTAATATATATAGCTTTCCTAGTGTTCAAGTCATGCTTAGAAGTTTATTTCGATAGATTGAAGGTACCAAACATTTAGAAACCCCAAGTATTTGGGACATGTAAAAATAAAACATGGAATTTTTCAATTTTAGAATTATTAGGAGTTGATTTGAAGATTGTGTAATTGTAATTGGGGAGAGGATGAATTTTATCCACACTTTAACACACATTGTACTTACTAAGTATAAATATTTCAATTTTGATTTTGTGAGCCCTGGACTGGACCTAATTAACCCCAAACAATTTATTGGAAAAGGGGATATACAAGTAGTAACGTGACTGTGTATGGGTGAGTATGTGTGTAATTTATCTTTGACATTCATCACTCATGGTAGCCATACACAAATAATACTTCCATTACATTTGTTTACCAGGAACAATGTAGAACACCTTTTAAAATCATCCTTTTAAAACGGGTATACAATGTTGCATTCATTTAGTGTTGCTATTAATTCTGCATTATTTATAAAATGTATTATAGATTGTTTCGTTATATTCACAAAACCACTGTACAAACACTCTAAAATTTTGCAGAATGTTTTAACACACTACTTTAAACTAATGGAGATAGATTATTTTATAAATGCATAACATCAATTGAATGTCCATTACCAACAAAACGATTGTACCATTAAAAGGCAGTCAATGCGATCACGGTGTTCAGATAAAAACGCTCAGTAAATATTTACATTTCTTCTTTCTTTTTTTTACAATCGCGTTTTCTACTAATAGATTTAAAACAAGTAAGCAATATCAAACAAACTTGATTTTTATTGCTACATTTTAACAATGCATGACAAATTCAGCTTTACCATTAGGACGTTAAACCATCCACTAGGACCATATATGCTCCTTAATGATATAGAAATATTTTGCCGTCAATTTATTGTAAGGAAAGTCGAGATTAAAAATAAAAAGTTTCCTAAATCTCATACATGATATAGCAATGGGAGAACACTTTCTTCGTTATAACCCTCACCTTACTCTCGGCCCTACGTGGTTGTTATTTCCTGAATGGTACTATAGACTGCAACAAACTGATGCTGGATAAAGTCGACTCCTACAATGGTTCCATGGCGGTCCGTCCCCCGTATCGTCTAGCGGATATAGAGGGCGTTCCCCGATCCCTCTGCTCATACAATTGCCTCCTCCGATCATTGGAATGCGCTGGAGTTTTGTACAATGACAAACAGAGTTCGAGCACGCTTCTGATGTGTCATCTCGGCCAGAAATTGACCAGTAGTAGCATTACTGAAGACGGCTGGGGATACTGGCAAATGACAAGGGTAAAATGTCCTTTTGTTTCTCTATTTGAATGTGATGACCGAGGAATATTGGTAGGTCATCGCAGTATCCTAATGTGACTAATTATAAATCTGTGAATTGTGTTAGTTGGTTGCCGTCCCGTGGATCATATTTCACTCGTATTGATATCTCATCAGTAGTGGGAGAAGTAGTATCTATGTTACGCGCTTACGGTCGTAGCAGTCGGGGCTCTTTAACGTGTCAACGCCTGGTGTGACATGGACCTTCATTTTCAAAGTCATATCCGAAAAATCCACGATCCCCACTTTTGAGTGCCGAGCGTTTGGCAAAGGATCACTCACTACCATTACGTGGACATGGCACGAGCAGCACTCGAACTCACGACCTCCCGCTCCACTAATGAACTTCACCACCGGTGATTTGTGTTGTTGTGCTTTTATGTTTCAGGTCCATTTGAAAAAAAGTCATCCATGATGAGACGTCATCAGCTGTTTATGGAGTACCTTTACTTGGGGTTTTAGGGTAGTAGCAGCGCGGGACCTCTGTTATAAATTAAGGCTATATCCGAAAGACCTAAATGGCTACTTATTTGACTTCTTAGGTTTGATGCAATCATAGGATGAGTGAGTTCAAACATTTTGATGACAAAGTGAACGCTTTAACCACTGAGCTACTGCGACCCGCCAATAAATTTGCTAAAACTTGAGAAAGTTTGTCAATGACCTGACAATACATATTTGCCCCGAAAAAAACAACATGTGACCAAGATACATGCATCTGTATTTAGCACAATAATGATCACGCACGAATTAGTTTATGAAGGAAAATCATCCGCCGTAAGTCCTATATCTTTATCAGACAAACGGAGTAATCCGTAGTCAATATTAGTATGTAAGGAATGACCTAGCAATTCGAGAAAAACACATCAAATAGCATATGACCCAGTAACATGTTGTTTTTATATTAAGGATCCGTTTACCTGATCAGGATATAGGGCTCATGGCGGGTGTGACCGATCGACAGGGGATGCCTACTCCTCCTAGGCACCTGATCCCACCTCTGGAGTGTCCAGGGGTCCGTGTTTACCCAACTCTCTATTTCGTGTTGCTTGTAGGAGTTATGAGATTGATCACTGTTCGTTATCTTCACCTTTCTTTTAACGATCATGTCATTTTCGAAGTACCGGCTCTAAACAAGACTGTTAAAGGTTTGGTTGGCTGTGTATTGTTTAACATCCCGCTCGATAAATTTTTCACCCATATGGAGACGTCCGTATCCATTATTTTTCTTTTCCGACAGCTCGGGCTTTACTACTGACAATATCTCCATTTTACCCAGAGTTATATCATATGTTGATTATGACATGCAGCTGATGCTTTTAACAGAATTGCAATATGATGATACAACATGGTTTTAGACACCATTATAAAACATTCACCCGAGAAAATCTTCAATGTACAACCTTCAATGACGCAAGTACTTTAATTGTTTAAAATCTTTCTAGTAAGTGGTGAAGATAACTAACAGCAATCAATCTCTTAACTCCTATAAGCAATACAAAATAGAGATTTAGGCAAACACGGACCCATGGAGATACTTTGTACCAGAAGTGGGATCAGGTGCCTAGGAGGAGAAAGCGTCCCCTGTCAACCGGTTACAACCGCCGTGCGCCCAATATATAGTGTAATTGACAGGAACAAGACAAAATATATCAATCATTTATGTTTACATGGAGTTTAAACAGCACTGATACAAATAGTAGCATTCTAACTTGATAGTATTTCCTATTAAACTGAAGTGTAGGAAAATCCGTATCTAAGATTTCAATCATACAGAGTTGTGTTAAAATCTCTCATTTTTTATTCGCCTTGATGATATAGAATTGTTTGAGATCATCTATGCACCTGATCCCACCCCTAGTATCTGGTGTGTCCGTGGAGTCTATGTTCGCTCAACTCTCTATTCATTATTCTATGTTTGAATTATAAAATTGATCAGTTTTTTATCTTCACTTTTTTATTTTATGATTATTTCACTGTAAACTGAATATATATATTATAGATTATTAATTTGTATTCACCTGAGGATGGATGTTAACATCCAGAAAGCGCTAGTGATTTAAATATATTTTGGAACTGTATATTTTCCTGCTTTTTTATTGAATTATTTTGACTGTGTGATATCAACTCTTTCTATTTGGATTATATATATATATATATATATATATATATATATAGAGAGCTGATTATTACGTTTAAGTCTGCTCTTTCTAAGGATCCTTGTTTGCCCCCTACACTTAATTTTGTATTCTTTATAGAAATTATGAGAGTGGGCAACTATCAAAATCTTCATTTGTTTAATATATAGCTTTCCTAGTGTTCAAGTCATGCTTAGAAGTTTATTTCGATAGATTGAAGGTACCAAACATTTAGAAACCCCAAGTATTTGGGACATGTCAAAATAAAACATGGAATTTTTCAATTTTAGAATTATTAGGAGTTGATTTGAAGATTGTGTAATTGTAATTGGGGAGAGGATGAATTTTATCCACACTTTAACACACATTGTACTTACTAAGTATAAATATTTCAATTTTGATTTTGTGAGCCCTGGACTGGACCTAATTAACCCCAAACAATTTATTGGAAAAGGGGATATACAAGTAGTAACGTGACTGTGTATGGGTGAGTATGTGTGTAATTTATCTTTGACATTCATCACTCATGGTAGCCATACACAAATAATACTTCCATTACATTTGTTTACCAGGAACAATGTAGAACACCTTTTAAAATCATCCTTTTAAAACGGGTATACAATGTTGCATTCATTTAGTGTTGCTATTAATTCTGCATTATTTATAAAATGTATTATAGATTGTTTCGTTATATTCACAAAACCACTGTACAAACACTCTAAAATTTTGCAGAATGTTTTAACACACTACTTTAAACTAATGGAGATAGATTATTTTATAAATGCATAACATCAATTGAATGTCCATTACCAACAAAACGATTGTACCATTAAAAGGCAGTCAATGCGATCACGGTGTTCAGATAAAAACGCTCAGTAAATATTTACATTTCTTCTTTCTTTTTTTTACAATCGCGTTTTCTACTAATAGATTTAAAACAAGTAAGCAATATCAAACAAACTTGATTTTTATTGCTACATTTTAACAATGCATGACAAATTCAGCTTTACCATTAGGACGTTAAACCATCCACTAGGACCATATATGCTCCTTAATGATATAGAAATATTTTGCCATTGTAAGGAAAGTCGAGATTAAAAATAAAAAGTTTCCTAAATCTCATACATGATATAGCAATGGGAGAACACTTTCTTCGTTATAACCCTCACCTTACTCTCGGCCCTACGTGGTTGTTATTTCCTGAATGGTACTATAGACTGCAACAAACTGATGCTGGATAAAGTCGACTCCTACAATGGTTCCATGGCGGTCCGTCCCCCGTATCGTCTAGCGGATATAGAGGGCGTTCCCCGATCCCTCTGCTCATACAATTGCCTCCTCCGATCATTGGAATGCGCTGGAGTTTTGTACAATGACAAACAGAGTTCGAGCACGCTTCTGATGTGTCATCTCGGCCAGAAATTGACCAGTAGTAGCATTACTGAAGACGGCTGGGGATACTGGCAAATGACAAGGGTAAAATGTCCTTTTGTTTCTCTATTTGAATGTGATGACCGAGGAATATTGGTAGGTCATCGCAGTATCCTAATGTGACTAATTATAAATCTGTGAATTGTGTTAGTTGGTTGCCGTCCCGTGGATCATATTTCACTCGTATTGATATCTCATCAGTAGTGGGAGAAGTAGTATCTATGTTACGCGCTTACGGTCGTAGCAGTCGGGGCTCTTTAACGTGTCAACGCCTGGTGTGACATGGACCTTCATTTTCAAAGTCATATCCGAAAAATCCACGATCCCCACTTTTGAGTGCCGAGCGTTTGGCAAAGGATCACTCACTACCATTACGTGGACATGGCACGAGCAGCACTCGAACTCACGACCTCCCGCTCCACTAATGAACTTCACCACCGGTGATTTGTGTTGTTGTGCTTTTATGTTTCAGGTCCATTTGAAAAAAAGTCATCCATGATGAGACGTCATCAGCTGTTTATGGAGTACCTTTACTTGGGGTTTTAGGGTAGTAGCAGCGCGGGACCTCTGTTATAAATTAAGGCTATATCCGAAAGACCTAAATGGCTACTTATTTGACTTCTTAGGTTTGATGCAATCATAGGATGAGTGAGTTCAAACATTTTGATGACAAAGTGAACGCTTTAACCACTGAGCTACTGCGACCCGCCAATAAATTTGCTAAAACTTGAGAAAGTTTGTCAATGACCTGACAATACATATTTGCCCCGAAAAAAACAACATGTGACCAAGATACATGCATCTGTATTTAGCACAATAATGATCACGCACGAATTAGTTTATGAAGGAAAATCATCCGCCGTAAGTCCTATATCTTTATCAGACAAACGGAGTAATCCGTAGTCAATATTAGTATGTAAGGAATGACCTAGCAATTCGAGAAAAACACATCAAATAGCATATGACCCAGTAACATGTTGTTTTTATATTAAGGATCCGTTTACCTGATCAGGATATAGGGCTCATGGCGGGTGTGACCGATCGACAGGGGATGCCTACTCCTCCTAGGCACCTGATCCCACCTCTGGAGTGTCCAGGGGTCCGTGTTTACCCAACTCTCTATTTCGTGTTGCTTGTAGGAGTTATGAGATTGATCACTGTTCGTTATCTTCACCTTTCTTTTAACGATCATGTCATTTTCGAAGTACCGGCTCTAAACAAGACTGTTAAAGGTTTGGTTGGCTGTGTATTGTTTAACATCCCGCTCGATAAATTTTTCACCCATATGGAGACGTCCGTATCCATTATTTTTCTTTTCCGACAGCTCGGGCTTTACTACTGACAATATCTCCATTTTACCCAGAGTTATATCATATGTTGATTATGCCATGCAGCTGATGCTTTTAACAGAATTGCAATATGATGATACAACATGGTTTTAGACACCATTATAAAACATTCACCCGAGAAAATCTTCAATGTACAACCTTCAATGACGCAAGTACTTTAATTGTTTAAAATTTATAAACAAATAAATTGTTCTTTAGCTTTCCAGACTCACTTTTTCAACGTTAAAAAGAAAAAATTATTTTCTTGATTAACAATAATTCACGTCACGCCTATAACTAACACTACACACATCATTTTCAGCTAATGTTCGTCAATATCAAACATCATATCATGCACGTTTTATGTAATGAATTTGCTTTAAAATAGTTTCCCTCCCAGCTATAAGGGAAAGGGACAGGGTGTGGTAATCTTTCTAGTAAGTGGTGAAGATAACTAACAGCAATCAATCTCTTAACTCCTATAAGCAATACAAAATAGAGATTTAGGCAAACACGGACCCATGGAGATACTTTGTACCAGAAGTGGGATCAGGTGCCTAGGAGGAGAAAACGTCCCCTGTCAACCGGTTACAACCGCCGTGCGCCCAATATATAGTGTAATTGACAGGAACAAGACAAAATATATCAATCATTTATGTTTACATGGAGTTTAAACAGCACTGATACAAATAGTAGCATTCTAACTTGATAGTATTTCCTATTAAACTGAAGTGTAGGAAAATCCGTATCTAAGATTTCAATCATACAGAGTTGTGTTAAAATCTCTCATTTTTTATTCGCCTTGATGATATAGAATTGTTTGAGATCATCTAGGGTGGCTGGAAGTTCTCTCCCATTTGTTTCCGGTAACCATAGAAACAGAATTGTCACTAACACTGACAACGATCCAAACACGACACCCGGTCCCCATGAGATGTGGGATCCCTAGAGAAGATACACAGGCAGTCAGACATATACAAGAATGAATAGTTACGAGCAGTATAGAAGATATACACGAAGACAAATTGCTATAACCAATAACATGCACTTTATACTATAACTACACGGCTGCTCTCCGCACATGCTTACAATGACGTCCGCGATGCTTACATTAAACCATAATGTTTTGCCTAACTAAACATCTATTACAGCCGCATCCCGTGGGGATCCAGGTTAGAATAGGTCCTCAGTACCCCCTTACTTGTCGTAAGAGGCGACTAAATGGGGCGGTCTTTTGGATGAGATCGCAAAAACCGAGGTCCCGTGTCGCAGCAGGTGTGGCACGATAAAGAACCCTCCCTGCTCAATGGTCATAAGCGCCTAGCATAGGCCTATATTTTGCAGCCCTTCACCAGCAGAGGTGACGTCTCCATATGAGTGAAATATTCTCGAGAGGGACGTTAAACAATATAAAATCAATCAATCAATCTATTACAGCCGCAGTAATAAATACCATTACATAAGTTTGTATGCTTCTTTTACGGCTCTTCCGGATATGACGAAACGGAGATCCGGTGTCATGGTGGCGTTGATACGCTACAGCAGTAAGCGCCATGCATTGGTCAAAATCTGGAGGATTTCCCTTAAAAGTTGGTGATGTCTGTACATGAACTAAAGCAAATCCTAGTGCTACGTACATGTTACACCACAACTGTAAATGATATGAAACTGAAAGTCTGCACCTGATCAGACGTAAAACGGCAACATTCATAACTGAAATCCGTACATACTTCTTTAACGTCAAGGGATATCAATTTCGTTTAGGTTTTTTTTACAAGTATTTTAGTACTACATGCATGTGAAACATTGTATACACATTGTGTATAACTACTTTGACCAGTTCGTCTTTGGGTGGTGCGTGCATATTCTAATTTACAGAAATAGGACTGTGAGTTCCGCAGTGTACGCGAATAATGGATACTAACGCGAATTCGCGAAAATCACAGAACGCCGGTAAATTTATCAAGAAAAGCTGTGTTTTCTCTAACGTTTCACACAATACCATCATTGCGTAATAGAATTTGCTGCATGATTTCACATTAATGAAATATTATCAATGAATTGCTTTGGCTAATCTGTTTGAGTATTTGATATTTTTTTGGAATTTTTTTTAAACGGATTAAAACAACCAATAATAAATAACACTCACAAATAGAGCTGCATAAGGGGAGATCATTCCTCCTACTCTAGCCATGGTGGATCCCAAGCCTAAACCAAGAGCTCTGAAAACAAAGTATTTGGTAAGTGTAAAAACCGTCATTCTCGACTGCCTTTTGTCGAGGGTTTTTTTTTTTTTGAAACGAATATCAATGAAATTACAACAGATCTCATGAAATAAAAGTTTGTATGCTGTTTCGGGATAGCAATAAATATGAAAATGTGATTGTACGCAAGATATATCATTTCCCTATAATAGACAATTTCTGGATTTGAGTGTCTTTAAAAAAAACTTTCAACAAGAAACTATTTTCAAGATTAGTTTTTAACATTGTCTACAAAATCAACTGCAATATAGTTTAACTATATGATAAAAGAGTCAACAGGGGATGCTTACTCCTCCTAGGCACCTGATCCCACCTCTGGTGTGTCCAGAGGTCCGTGTTTGTCCAACTATCTATTTTGTATTGCTTGTAGGAGTTATGAGATTGATTACTGTTCGTTATCTTCACCTTGCATTGAACTTTTATTGGTGAATATTGACACTAGTTGGTGGTGACAATTCGCTCACAAGTTTGCGAAGCTTTCAAAACCAACTCGACTTATATTCATCAATGCAAGTTTAATAACCCTATACTGCCTACCTGTATAAACAGTTTAGCTTTGATGAGGGTTTTACCCGGTGTATCAAGAATTCTCAAATAAAATATAGTAATTGACTGAGTGATTGATTGATTATGTTCTTTAACGTTCTGCTGGAGAATTTTTCACTGATAAGAAGACATCACCATTACCGGTGAAGGGTAACATATAGGCCTATGCTCGGTATTTGAGCAGGGAAGGATCTTTATTGTACTACACCTGCTCTGACACGTTTCAGTTTTTGTGGTCTCATATGAAGGACGGCCCCCATTTAGTCGTACTGAAGGCATATTCTAACCTGGATCCCATCGGATTAGTAAGGGATATCGCAGTGTCCTAATAAAACGTATTAAAAGAAAAGCATATATCGGATTATATTGTTGGTACGTACCTTAAATTTGTGGGATATATTTCCGGTGTGTATAGGAAGATTGCCATATACGATCCAGATATCCCAAACTTTCCGGCGAAGCTCATGGCCGAGGCAAAACCCTTTATCACCGGTGTATCTGAAACAATATTTATATATACATGAGTAATGCTCATAAATTCCATAAAGAATACAAAAAATGAAAACCAGGGGAACACTAGCCCTGGACATATAAGGGGTGGGATCGTGTGGAGTAATCATTTCTTGTTGATCGGTCACACGCGCCTTGAACCCCACCCCACCCCACCCCACCCCCGCGCCCCCAATCAAACTTACCTCCTATAAAAATCAAGATAGCAGATATTGAGAGACTAACTCCGGCAATGGCATGAAACATTATACAAGTTTTCTTTCTTCCATACCTAAAACAAATAAGCATCATGTTGGGATTGGTAGAGTATTTACTGGATGTTGCAACGTATCGTATTGTAGGGGTTTGTGGTTAGTTTTGGAATTCAGTAAGGGTTCAGTAATTTTTATTCATTCGTAATTGCATATTAAATGTATTGAAAATTAAAAAAGTGATTTCTAAGAATTCCGTCATATGAAAGGGTATTTTTGGAATATTAACCGCATTCCCGAATGTTGCATTAATGAAAAGTTGGTTTAAAACAAAATAATAATGAGTATTAATACGACAATGTTATTAGACAATTAAGATAATGAACAGTGATCAATCTCATAAAATTAACAAAGAAGCAGTATCGTAAACACAGAGCCCTGGACACACCAGATATGGGACGGAGAGTAAGCATCCCCCGTCGACCGGTCGCAGCCGCCGTGATCCCTATATCATGAGCATGTTTGATAACAGATGTATAATAATATGTTGATATTCCAGTGATATGTAGTGCTGAGTGGGATACACATGAGAATGGAGTTGAGCATTGCCAATTGATATCATCTCTTTATCTAATCGTCGAGTTGTTGATCACAGCAAGATATATGTTTCTTTTCATATAGACGGTTTTGACATAGGGCATACCGTCGATTGAAAAATTCTGGACAAGCAAGCTTTCAGAAACCATACAGTCACCTTTCATAAATTTCACTCCGTGTAAATAAATTCCATCTCATAAGTATACATATTACTCGTGTACTCTTGGCTTAGTAAACAGAGAGGGATAGATGATACGTATTTTTTGTTTTAACGTGTCTGCTGAAAGGCGGAGATAACGAACAGTAGTTAAACTCATAACGCAAATACAAAATAGAGATTTAGGCAAACACGGACCCCTAGATATACCAGAGGTTTGATCAGGTGCCTAGGAGGAGTAAGAATCCCGTGTCGATATTTCGATATTCCTCGCATAATATGGATGACAAAAATAAAATACACTCAAAACAAAAACAAAAAACAAATGAAGCATCATTTGCAACTAACGAAACATTTTTGACAGAACATTTGGTAAATGAGAAGTAAAAGATAACGAACCTCGTGTAAGCAACACAAAATAGGGAGTTGGGCAAACACTGACCCCTGGACACACAAAACACACAAACAAATCTAGTGACCTTTTAATCATGCATATTCATTGATACGTTCATCCAATTAGAGAACTCTTAATATTTGCATTTGGTTAACGCAAAAGTTCGGAAAAACAACAAACATTGGGGCACGTTATGAGTTTTGAATGATTGCAAGATTCAATCTTTAAAAGAGGAACAGAAAGACGTTTTAATAGCTGTGCGTAATGAAGACTGTATGACAGTTTTTCCTACCCTCCGCGCGCTGCGGTAAATTATTTACCTGTCAAATCACATCAACCTTTTCCTCGGTAAGTTTTAATTTTGATTTATATAACTTCTGGATTTGGAGTTCCCTTCACTGTCGGTCTCTCTCACAACAAATGAAAATCAACACTAACAACAAATATCTGTCAAACTATACACTCTTCGAGGTGTCCTCGGCGTGTCTGACACGTTATTACCGGAATACTTCGGCAGCTATTAGAAAGATTTCAGTGTTCTCAATGACCCGAGTTTACACCGTCGATTTTACAGTCAATGCGCTGATTGGTTTCACTAAAAGGTCACTAGATTTGACCTCGGTATGCGATTTCGTTTGATCTTTGTGTAGCAATATACATGAGCGGATCAAAGTATCTGATTTTAATTAGATTGCCAAAACATTCATGTAATAAATTGTTTATTATACGAATACAAAAATGCATTTGAGATTGGAGTTCATCTATACATGTACATTGAATGTACATGTAGTTGAGGTCGCCCTAACGGTAACACCGCATCGCCAACGTATTACAATGTACCAGCAACAAAATATAGTGATATGATAACCAATTGTTGTATTTTCATTTTCATTGAAAGCTGATTTACTTGATTATTTTAGTAGCAACCAAGTCAGGCGACTTAATTAAGTGTGTATCAGAGACCCGCATATTTTATGCCTTACGAAGAACTATGAAAGTAGAATGACTCGGGCTTATTGTGAGGTCACACTAAATAACGTCTATCTTGATGTAACATTTATGGAAAATGGACGAGGCTGCCGAAGGGGTGAAATATGATGTTTGAGAGGGATATATTAAGTTTTGTCATCCCTGTCTCGTGACTGCCTAAACCATTCAGATTATTCTTTGGGTAGAATTATCATACTGAGGTATAAAAAATACGTTTAGGGTAAAATGCCTTTAAATATTAACAGTAAAATACCAGTAAATATTATACATTTATTGCATGATAGTGAGGGAGATATGAAGATTTATTCACCCAAGAAAAATCATATTCCCCGAGGGCAACGCCCGAGGGGAATATGATTTTTCTTGGGTGAATAAATCTTCATATCTCCTGAACATTCATGCAATAAATTGTTTATTATACCGAAACAAAGCAAAACTACAAAAGTGCGTTTGAAATTGGAGTCCGCTCATCTATACATTGTATGTAGCTGAGATTGCCCTAACGGTAACACCGCGCCGTCAACGTATAAAAGATAAAAAAAAAAAAAAAAAAAACAAATATAGTGATATGATAACCAGTTTTCGTATTTCCATTCTCCATGAATGTTGTTTTACTTGCATGTTTTTGTATAAACCAAAACCAGGCGATTTAACTGTGTATCAGAAACCCACATATTTTGTGCCTTACGAACTCTGAAAGTACAATGACTCGAACTTATTGTGACGTCACAATACACTTCGTCTACTTTTACGTTAAATTTATGAAAAATGCACGAGGCTGCACAAGTGGTAAATATGATGGGGAAATATGATGTTTGAGAGGGAGATATGAAGTTTTGTCCTCCCTTGCACGTGACCGTCTAGACCAATCAGATTACGCGTTGCATAGAATTCTCATACTGAGGTATAATAATACAGGTTAGGTAATATACCTTTATATGCTCTCAGTGAAATACCAGTACGTGTTGGTAGGTAAATTACCTGTTGATGCTATTCATGTAGAGGAATACAGATGGAATCTCCACCATACCGTTCAGAAAGAAATTTAAGTACATGTTTCCACTCATAGAACCGGAAGTCAGGAAAAGCCCGTAGTAGGTGAGACTATTCACAAACCTGTTGAAAAAAGTGCAGAGGAGTACACACACACAGAATAAATCTCTATCCATATTACTCTAAATCTCTTTGGTTGAGTGGTCACTGCGATGTGTTTCGTTAGAGCGATCTCAATTACATCTAATGTCTTATTCAGTCAAATGTTGTCTGACGTGTTTCATACCGATTGTTAAACTGTCCATAGCACACTGATGTTAACAATGGAGAACCCCGTTTACCTGATCAAGATATAGGGCTCATGTCGGGTGTGACCGGTCGACGGGGGATACTGTTCGTTATCTTTACCTTTCATGATCAGAGTTCAGAAGTCCTTTATACGTAATCAAGATACTAATATGAATGTTGTATCCGTGTGTTGTTTTGTGTTACATATGCACGATTATTTGCCCCATGTTTTTTAAAGAATAAAAATGACCCTGATTTGATACCTTTTTGAACTGCATTAAACTAGGCAAACGGAACATCACGCAATGGCGCTGTTCCAAATTATCGCAGTTGTTTTTATGATTATAGAAATCTAACCATGATATTGAGGTATATGATACCTGCTTATATGATTGTTTTGTTGTTTAACGTCTTGCTAAAAAAAATTCACTCAAATGGATACGTTAAATGTTTATAAATTTAATAAATAACGTATGGGAATTCTGATTAAATCTAGTTAATCCCTTTTAAAAACTATATGTGTGAACTGCATGAACATCGGGGTATCAAATTAAAATGGAGACTTGGTACAAATAGTTTAGGTCACAGTTGAAGGATAAACAAAACATTAAATGTACATTTTCTCGAATGGCATTCATACATTAATGGGTACTCCATAGAATGTTTGTTCATCTATAGTTTATGACATTTCAACAATCTTACCAACAGGTACATGTACCTACACATCGAATAAAAATCCACGAACAAAGAATATTGAGGAACGTTTTTCTTACTTTGCACCATATAGAACAGTATTGCAGTGACATATAATCCACACTAAGATTGAAGTCAATAAAATGTGTTTGTGTCTGAAGATATCCATGATTGATAATTTCTCCAGCCCATGTGAGTCCTTGTTGATCGTTCCCGGTTTCTTGTCGTCAGATTGGAGTCCGTTAACGTCATTATCATTCTCCACTAACACCTGAACCTCCCCATTCGCTGACGTCATAGCCGCCAGTATGTCGGAAGCGTCTTTCTTATTCCATTTTGCAGCGCGTTTAATCCACTCTTTAATTTCTTTATGTCTACCATTAGCAACAAGCCACCGCAGAGATTCCTGCAGTATCCTGTGAAGATTTTATTGTGAACAAGTGAAGATAACGAACAGTGAACAATCTCATACATCATATAAAGTATTTAACATTAAGAGAAAGACAAATACCGACCCCTGAACATCGAGGTGGAATAAGGTGCCTAAGAAGAATAGGCATTCACTGTTGACCGATCACACCTGCCGTGAGCTCAACAATAACATCATCAATGTCATGACAAGCTTTAATAACGAGCCCCTTAAGGCGTAGCATACCCCCTGACAATTTCTCACATCCACTGCCAAATGTAAGGTGAAGATAACGAACAGTGATCAATCTCATAACTCCTACAAGCAATACAAAATAGATAGTTGGGCAAACACGGACCCCTGGACACACCAGAGATGGGATCAGGTGCCTAGGAGGAGTAATCTTGTCTTAACGAGGCAAATACCCTACCTTCCGTATCAGAATCCTAAATCTGCAACTAGTTGCTTTTAGGAATATGCCTTGATCAAAATAAGGCATTGTCAAACACGAACCCGTGGATATATCAGGTGAGATCAGGCGCCTAGGAGGAGTAAGCATGACCTGTCGACCGGTCACATCCACCCCAAGCGCTTTATCTTGATCAGGTAAACGGAGTCATCCGTAGTCAAAATCAGTATAAAACTATATTTACAGAATTTACCGGTATGTCTCTATTCAATACACACTACAGAAAGACATTTATTTACACACTACTTTGATACGGTACACTAGTAGTTCGAAAGGAGCTTTTTCAAAAGAATGTTTCGTTTTACCGTCCTTGTAAACTTAAATCTACACAACTTGTAGATGGTTTGACATATTGCGCTCTTATTTTTCGTTGGAAGATTAAAATTATATATTAGAAAATAGTCAAGGATTTTACCAACGTGTTCCGAGACTGTGGACACCAATCAGACCTGCAGCTAACATGGTGTACCGCCAAGACACGTGTCGAAGAAGGAAAGCAACCAATGCCAAAGACGAGATAGAAAGCGCCCATCCTATGTTTCCAATAGTGGTCACGGTCCCTCTCGATTCGGCCGGAAATGACTCTATCACAAGTGTTCCTAACGCAAGTCCAGATCCCTGAAAAAAAAACACCAATGAGGATAATCGTCTTGTTTTGGGTGTCGAGGATTTATCACAAACATGCATCTTGGTATTAAATGAAGTAATGATCCCTAAATCATATCACAACAATGTCTGATTTCATACTTCACCAAACATCCCAGTCAAAAATCTTAAAATGACAAAGGCGTTGAACCATGGTACAATCGACGCCAATACAAAACACATTGACAAAGAGATGAACGTGGTGTAAATTATCCGTAGACGACCATATTTGTCTGCAAGCGAGGGAAAGAGAATAGCGCCAACCATCCCTCCTACCACTGTGATTGTGGTACTTAAACTTCCGAGTCCTTCCGAATCGCACACCAGATTCCACTGAAATGCAATTTTGAAAATGTTTCTAGTTGTTTATCAAGGATATAATTAAACAAAAACGAAACAAATTGAGTTTTGGGACTTTGTATAGTATAGATAATCCAGAATGAGATTTTCTTTCTGACCACTCAATCCGAGTTTGACTCGACTTCTTGACATCAAACTACCTAGTATAACAATACTGTGATTAGAGATATCCATTATCAACCTTTATTCAAAGGTTCATGTACTATCAATGTGCTCGTATTCATCATTAGTGAAATTGTACTATTTTTAGCTGACCAGAACTGAACGTGCAAATGGGCTTTTGTTAGTCCGTAAACATTTCACATTTTATCTTCTCCAGAACCACTGGGCGAATTTCAATGAAACGTGGTACAAATACTCCTTATGTAGAGGGAATTCATGTTTGTTCAAATGATGGGATTTGCAAAAATAGGGAGGGTCATTTAAAATCTCCCTAAGAACCACAAGGTCATAAAAGTTGAATTTTACATGACAGCTTCTTGTAGTAGTGCATATTCAACTTTGTGAAAATCATGGTCCCCGGGGAAGGATGGAGCCACAATAGGGTATTAAAGTTTTACACGCAAATCTATAGGGAAGAATTTTTAAATAACCTTACCCTAATTTGCATATTCTTGTTTATCTCCCCTTTAGAGAGAGAGCAGGCCCTTGATTTGAACAAACGTGAATCCCTTTTACTCAAGAATGATTTATTTGTGTGACGTTTGTTTGAAAATAACCAAATCATTATTTAAACGATGTCACCATTTCCCCCTTAATTCTTAACTACCTCTACTTCAAAAAGGGCGTTGTACTTCATTTGAATCATCTGTAACCAAGCATGCTTGATGGCATGACAATTCGAAAATGTTACAAGTTTACAGATTGACGCCGGACAAAATGTTTTCAGAACAGCTTATGTGAGCTAAAATAAAGATAACGTGACTAATTGTATGGTAATTCGGGATATATCTTTGCGCTGAGCAATGCGTTAGGAAGATCACTTTTCTGTTCATCATGGCCGCGGAAACTCCACTGTGCAGCTTAAAGAACCTGAATTAGTGACCCGCGACACGGACGGGGATGGAAATGGGTCACTGGAATCCATATGAATTTGTCGCAGTGATTCCTATTATAGTACATTTTATCATGCAAGGAAGGAGAATGGTTAAAGGGAGAAGATGTGAAAAGGAAATACGTGACCGTGCTATAGCAAATGTCAACGAGAACAAAAATCGAAAAAAAAAGCAAAGACCCTCCTTAAAAATACCAAAACAACATTTTGGAAAAAACAGACTGTCAGAGCCCATCTAGAGGATAGGAGTGCTGAGGCTGAGGGATTAAATGATTGATTGAATATTGTTTAAGATTTCTTTTTCTATATGAGACTCCAGAGAATATTTCATTCATATAGAGACGTCACCACTACCGGTGAAGGACTGCAAAATTTAGGCCTATACTCGGCTCACATGGCCATTGAGCAGGGAGGGATGTTTATCGTGCCACACACATGCTGTGACACGGGACCTCGGTTTTTGCTGTCTCATCCGGAGAGAAGGCTGAGAGACGTGTTCACACTAGAGGATACTCTACTTAAATTAGCTTCCTCCAGACGTGATGGTGGGAAAATGTTTTAGTCCAGTATGATAACTAAAGATACCCACGTATTGTGTTTGACTCTGACGAAACAGATGGTTGTATAAGGTACATCTGTTGCATTGGCAAATCAGTCTTGTTGTTTCTACTAGCCTAAAATCTTGGTATTAGATGAACGATTAAAGAACAACGGCTATGAATCAGAAATACTGACATAATTATGTAGTTAGTGTTTTGTGAATTAATTTAGCTATCGAGCGTAAAACTGTTTTTTCTAAAACGTTTAAAACACTTTCATTTAGACCTGGTTCACGCATAGTCACACGTTATATTTTATCTCTCGTGTGACTTGGCAAATAAACCATACATGAGTGTAACCTTACCGATGTGTTCCATTTGTTAGTCCCCGAAAGCTTTATCTCGCATTTCATAGTTTTTATATTCGGATAATTTATATCATATTCTACTCTACCCTTCCTTTTCCCGAGTTCCGTGGGGATCCGGGTTAAGATAGGTCCTTAGTACCCATTGCTTATCGTAAGAGGCGACTGAATGGGATGGTCGTTCGGAGGAGACCACAAAATCGAGGTCACGTGACACAACAGGTGTGGCAAGATAAAGATCCCTCCCTGCCGTAAGCGCCAAGCATAGGCCTAAATTTTTACAATGATGATGTCTCCATAGGAGTGAAAAATTCCCAAAAGGGACGTTAAACAATATACAAGCAATCAAGCATGCACTTACATTTATGTGTATCTTGTTACGTATGCATAATTCTGATTTTCTTATTGATCGACTCTACGACAAGCAAGGGATACTGAAGTCCTATTCTAACCTGGACTTTTGCAAAAAGACCGTATAAACGGAGGTCATGTGTCAAGGAAGGCGTACACTTTAAGAACGCTTATTAATAGCACCCACATCACCAGGCATATATTTAAATTTGGTGTAATTGAAGTACACGCACACACAAGTAAAAAAAAATCGAAAAGGGACATCAGACAAAGAAACGAGCAAACGAACCTCTGATGCGGCGGTTGCGGGTCCGACATATTCGTAACCGTCACTGCAAAGTATGTTATCCTTGGTTACAAGACCAGACCGGTTTATCTCTATGATGACGTCACATTGACGAGGAGACAGTGTGGCGTTCTCCAATCTGTCAGACTGGCTGTAATACTTTGTTATATTCTCGGCTGGAACCTTGCAGAGGAAATCCGGAATATGACCTACAATTCAGAAATGCATCGGAAACTAATTATTCAATATGATAGTGTGTACATGGTGTCACTTTGATATATGCATATTTGAATGTCATCACAAATATGTTTACTTCTGGAATGAGACTATACCATATTAATGATATTTTTATATATAAAATTTCTACGACGTGTGTGTATATACAGGCATGTCCATGTATGACATCGGGGTCGTATTACATCTTGAAAAATGAAACGAAAACGAATCTGAACCTGATATATCCCGACCCCGTTCGAATATTCTTGTGATATACACCAGCAAATGAGTGAAAATTTATTTGATTTGATTTTGAATGATACAGTGTAAACATCTTTTGTTAATTTAAGACTAGATATAAATATATGTATATAAATCAGCACTGAATGAGCTCCTATTGCAGCACCCGACACCCCTTCCAACCCCTCTTATTTATACATAAAATATGATACACTGTAACTGGAGGACTGGTTGTTTATTTTACGCACCGTTGATAATTTTTTCACCCATAAAGACGTCACAAGCTTAGGTTACTCAAAAACCACAAATTTAGACCTATGCGCATCGCTCAGGATAGTTGTTGCTAAAACATGGAACGGAAAATATTATATGCAACAATGTGTAGAAGCAAAAGGCTTATTAAATGCACTACGGAAACTCCGAAGGAGAAAAATTCCAAAGAGAACGGGAAGTCATCCTCAAAATTCACCGTTTCAATTGATTTTGAGGTTATTTTGTTTCGATACAATAGTCCGTATTGACCCCATATTTCTATTATCCTTTGAGGCACTTCCATATCATGGTCAGGATCGATTTAGTTTTAATAGTGAGTTGCCATATAAAGCGATGTCCAGTCTTACTCGGGGAGCCCACGTTTTTCCTGCAACCGGCTTTTTTCCACAGTGGTAGTATGAAAGGGTAGATTAGATTTTCGTGATAACCGAATCTCCAGTTAGGGTAAGTAAAAATTACATTACATATTTCACTGTAAGAAATAGTTCTTTAAAATTGTACGTATTTAACTTGCTCTTTTTCATCTCACTTAGAAACACTGCTCTGTGGCAGTTAGAATATATACGGTAGTTTTGGCACGTGTACATGCCGTACATTTTGGTGTCTTTTAAAGTAGTACCAACAACCAAGAAAATGTTTAATATTTCCGACTTTCATTTTGCATTCGGTGAAACATATTTATATATTAAACAGGTAACATGTACACGAATTGAAATTAATTGGTTAATGAAATACACGTAAATGTGAGTGAAAATACAATTTAAATATCCATTAATTGGATCGGGACTATCCCAAAATTTGTTACTGTAAAGGGATGCGTTATTTAAAACTCATTTCGTGGTTGATGTCTTTTTTCTGGTATTTTCTATTAACATATTTATGATTACAACTTTACGAAGAAGTATATAATTTGATTGATTTTAAGTTCATACAATTATTAAATACCTACGGAACAATAATTCCTAAAGTTTTGCAGAATGACTCATTAGCAAACATATGCAATGCATCATTTAGAAGATGTCTAATAGTTGTTTTCAGTTGCCTAGTCGTATGCTGCTACAGACCCTGAACCCCGCACCTCACTCCCCGCCTAAAAATGTTTCTGCCTTGCCTGACGAGCTTTTTGTTTTGAATAATCATTTTGTATGTTGTCTTACACGTATATAAAAATGTGTGGGCTTATTTAAACATTTGTCTTTGAGAAGACGCCTACAATATACAAACTTCACATGTATTTAACGATTCTCGTATTGAAAGTACAAAAATAGCGAAATACACGCGATCATTTCATTGTCACTTTGAATGAATTTTATAGAGCAAAGAATCAATAAAGGTTGAATAATCAATATTCCATTACGACAATTTTTGCATTTTTTAAAAATATATTTTTATTTCCGAAGTTAATTTCTTTTATTTCTTTTTATTCCAATGCGTTCGCATGTCATTGATTTAATAAGTGAAAATGGAATTCCCTACATGAGCAATCATTTTTAATATGGATCATTATCAATGATTATTTTCTTTCTCAACTTTTTTTTATATTTAGAATATTACTATTACATTGGAACTATTTCTTGTTTAAATTAACCCCAGGAAGAACCAAATAATGCCGAAAAAACCAAAGCGTGCAGGCCATGCCTACCATTCCGTGCATACCGTTCATAAAGCGTGCAAACCGTTTCGTGCAGACCGTTCAGAAAGCATGCAAGCCACGCCTATAGAGAAATTACAATCGTGCGAAGCGTTCGGTGCAGATCGTTCATCGTTTTGTGCAAACCGTTCACCATTTCGTGCTTACCGTTCACCATTCCGTGCGAACCGTTCACCGTTCCGTGCAAAAAAAAATTTCGAACCGTTCCGTACAAGCTGTGTTGTAGAACACTTTAGGGTCTGTAGTTATTCTCATACATATTACATATGTTTATCTACAAAATAATTCTATACATGGTCATTGTTCCTTTTATTTACCTTTCATGTAACATGATATATGTTGCAATAAAAGCTTCTTGAGGCTCTGTATCAAGCTATTTGTTATACGCATTATGTAATTATTCAATTTAACTCCCTCAGATTAAAAAAAATATTTCAGTTAATTCCCTATTTATTTTCTCTTCTTTTCGGACAATAAACTTCCCCATTTATGATCGCGTGACGTCGCAAGCTGAATCTAAAACATTAGTGTGAACGGTCTGCAGCTGTTGTCGGGTAACCTCAGCTAGGGAATGGGGGTAGGGAGTGATGGACATTTGCAATGGGGTAGGGTAAATTTCATGTTTATTACAACTACATATTTTAAACAAATCCTCTTCCGCTGTGATGTTTCTAATTTGCTAATACTACGTCCCAATCGCACACCCAACACAAACGCCGAACCTCCATTATTATACAATATAGTGGTGGATCCAGAAATCTCTAAACAGTAGACTGTATGATGTATCGGGGCAGCCTTCAGGGCTCCATTGTGTCCAGGGCAAAGCCCCGAGGGGGAGGGGGGCATGAAGTCAAAACTCTGATGGGGACTGTGAAACCAAAGCCCCCGGACCCCCCCCCCCCCCTCCCTTTGACTTCTACTGACTTGAACTAGCTTTGTGATTATCAATTATTAATTTGTTGATTTTGGTTTTTTAAAAAAAATACTTTGAATTTTATGTAAATTTCAACACGGAAAAACAATCTGAAACCACCTGTATTTTGCCATTATTCGTAAATCTTCACGTGAAACTTCTATGGAAAGACATTACCCAAAAATTAATATACTTTTAAAAAACGCCTCTTCAGTGGAGGATTTCATGGTATTGGTGATCAATTTACATTGTTGTTTGATCAAATAATAGAAAACCATGATAACACATACATGCAGCAAAATCTTACTTCATTTGATGCGTCCAAACTCTTGGTTAACCTTTGACCTTGATATTTCAATCGTACGTACCTATGAAGACATATATCACCAAAGAGTATGTAATCATTGGCATACAGAACATATTATAGGCAAACTGTAAAGTCTGATAGCGGCCATATTTTCCAAGCGAACGAAGTATGGCATCCACGTCCATTGTTATTGAATATTTGACATGTATTATTTTTTTCTACATTAACCATGACTTATCCAATTATTCATTGACACGACTACCTGTACGGTCATAAATATCTTATAATGTAAATCACAACAGTTTAATTTTACTTCATAGTATCTATGATGATAAACTTAACACATTATTTCCTAATTTTGATTCGTGATGCGGAATTTTCAGAGTTGACCAGTCCGAGCTACGTCAAAGTAAATAATCAAAGGCAAAGACAAGAACAGTGATTAATCTCACAACTCCTATAAGCAATACAAAATAGAGAGTTAGGCAAACACGGACCCCTGGACACACCAGCTGCGGGGCCAGACTAGGAGGTTATAAAAGTTTACTCGGGCTCCATCTCCAACTTTAGCTCGAATTCAAAATCATACTCCTAGGGGTACATGTACGTGGTCAGATTCTAAGGTTATAAAACATTTCGAGTATGTACTCCTAGGAGTACTTACTCCAGTTTTCGAGCTCGTACTCAAAATTTTTTAATCGCACAAGCGGCCTTTTTTTTTTTTTTTTTTTAGACATCTTCCCTAGTGTCAGCTCCCATGTGTTTATGTTGACGACATTGCACAGTAATATTCCAATCCACATAACAGTTAACTAGTGCCAGTGTTTTGCTAAAACATTCTAAATGATTTTTTTTAAAGAAATATTCGTTAAATCAGATGTAATTTCCGTACATATAAAGGGATATATATATATATATATATATATATATATATATATATATATATGCATGTATATTATTATTATATATTTCTTTACCATTTTTACTGTGTATCATGGACATATACAACATAAAATTTCGCTATCCTCTGCAGTGTATACTATACTCGCTATGATGATGGCTGAGAAAGATATACAGAAGCTATTATGAAATGAGTGTAATGATTTATGCTAAAAGAAAGCACGGACAAAGATATCTTCAGATGAAGAAACAAGATTGATACCAGCTGTTTTAAACCAACTTTAGACCGCTGTTTGGGGGATTTTAAGTGTCCAGGGAGTAAATCGGACTTGGCAAAGAGGAGACAGGGTTGTGAAGAAGTGGCAGATGTTTGAAATGGGTACAAAAATATTTAAATATAGATTAGTGATTTTATTATAGAGGCGAAACATGTCTCTGGCATAACTAATTATAATCATTATCATTTAAAAAAGAATGAGGATCGAATGTTTTATGATTAATAAATAAAATATGATTGAGCAAAATGTATTTACATTTATTAATTGAGAAAATTGATTGCCAAAAATTTTAAATCAGATGTTTAAGTGGTAAAACAATGTGAATATAAGCGTTAAATGCACTTCACATATAATAACACGTGTTAAAGTGATATTCACATTTTAGCTCTTCTGAGCCGAAGGCTCAAAGAGCTAATCATATGACCATATGTCTGGCGTGCGGTGTGCGTCAACTTTTTGTAAAAAGGGATATATCTCAAGAACAAATTGGCCAATTTTTGTCAACTTTGTCACAGGGTATCCTTGGCCCAAGGGCTTTCATTTGTACTAAAACTACGGGTGTGACCCTTTAACAAGGGGAGATACATGTAATTAGGAAAATGCAAACAAAAGTAATGGTTGCTAACAAATCGTCTCAAGAACCACTGGGCAAATTATCACCAAACTTATGCATAAGGATGAGGATAGCTTGTAGATAAAAAATTCTATAAGTTATCATCCTGGGGCAAAGGGTGTGGTCTCAAGGTCACTTCAAAGTTGACCTTCAATTTTATTTTGTTAAAACTTTGATATTTTGCTTAGTATAAGGACTAGGATCATCAAATTTTGTCAGTTGATGCATCTTAGGACCTACTATCATGTTGTCTCAAAAGTAGGTCATGGTGACCTACTTTTTGAATTTCGCAGGTAATTATTATTAAATGGATTTTGATGCATATCTTGGACACTTATGAGCCTATGATCATCAAAAGTTGTCAGTTGATGGATCATTGGACCTTGAACTGCGTCATGTGGAAAGTTTGTCACCATGACCTACTTTCTGAATCATTTATGAATACATTTTAGGTTGTTATTTCAGATACCGAGAGGTTTAGAATAATCAAACCTTGTAAGTTGATGCGTCTAGAGGCCTCGAAACATATTTATAAAAAAAAAAGTAGGTCACAGTGACCTACGTTTTGAACTTTGCAGACATTCAAATTTCACATTTTCAAATTTAGATGCATATTTTTGACACTATGAAAGAGAGGATCATCAAACTTTGTCAGTTGATGCATCTTGAGTCTTCATAGTTTGTTGACCAAAAAGTAGGTCACTGTGACCTACTTTGGAATTTGACGGCTATATTTTAATATTTCAGATACTGTTTGACCTACAATTATCAAACTGTGTCTGTTGATGAATGTTGAGTCTTCAGAATGTGTTTACTAAAAAGTAGGTCACTGTAACCTATTTTTGGATTTTGACGGCTATATTTGAATATTTCAGATACTATTTGACTTACAATCATCAAACTTTGTCAGTTGGTGGGTCATGAGACTTCACAGTGTGTCAACCAAAAAGTAGGTCAGTGTTACCTACTTTTGGAATTGGACGTTTATATCTGAATATATCAGATACAATTTGCCAGTTGATGCATCTTTAGTCTTTAGAGTGTGTCGACAAAAAGTAGGTCACAGTGGCCTTCTTTTGGAATTTGACGGCTGTATTTGAATACTATTTGACTTGTCAGTTGATGTATCTTGAGTCTTCATTGTGTCGACCAAAAGTAGGTCACTGTGACCTACTTTTGGACAGTTGTATTTAAATTTTCAGGTACTATTTGACTTAACATCATCAAACTTTGTTAATTGATGAATCTTGGTTAGTGATAATTTTCGCCTATTCTACAATGTATTAGAAGAGCGATTCTAGGCCCATGGTCCTCTTGTAATTCTTTATTAATCATTATAATGGAGCTGTGAAGTACAGGAAACTTCCTAGCTGCCGAGCTGTAGCCAGTGGCGGATTTACAGTCCCTGAAACTTTAGATACTTGACCATTGTCCCGTTCGATCACCGTGCGCTCTCCCTTTACAGTTTTGCGCTCACCGTGCGTTCGCCGTTTATTGTCATTCAGAACATCAAGGTGAAAGGATCGATCTTTATAGCAAGGCAAAAATGATAAAGGAACGTGTGCGTAAGAGTGAAAGTAAATTTTAATTTCCTTATTATATCAGAAATTTGATTTATAAAGTACATATGTCAGGATTATCAACAGTGAAAAATCATGGAAAATTGCATATCACTCACCAATATTATTTTCATTATTACAAAACATGATTGTTTGGTGAAAAAGTGGGGCGGGGAGGGGGTAGTTCTGAATGAGAGAAGAATGTAAGAGCCTGCAGTTATGAATTGAACCCTTATACATGTACACGTCGCAAAGAACGAGCGCTGGTGCATGTACAAAAATAAGGCAGTTTCAGTCAATAAATACCTCACCCCCCCCCCCCCCCCTTATCATTTTCAAGTTTGGGTAAAAGTACAATTTACTATTATTATTTTGTCTCACTTCACAAGAATTTTACACAAGTCATTTCTCTATCTTAAAACCATAACTTCTACATTTCAATGAACAATCGTGTCAGAATGTCGAACTATTTCAGATTATTTTACGCCTATATTAATGAAAGACATTGTCAATAAATGTATTCACTCCTTTCCCCAAAATTTGAAACTTTTGTATCGTTTGTCTCTAATATAAAGCTGTAATTTTTCTCACACATTTGTAAGACGTGCATAAATCATGCTGAATCATAAAAAGATGTCTAAGACAATAGATATTATATGTGCGAGAAATGGTAAAAAAAAAACTAATCTTTTTGATTTACCAAAGCAAATATATCGCTCGGGTTCAAATTTACTATTAAAGAGTAAAGGCATAGAGCTCTAAATATTGGGTACCCAAGTTAACCGATGTAGATAAAATAAACCAAATGGTATAAAATTCTACTCTGTGTTCCATTATAATCAATCTACATCACTACCAAAGTTCATCACGAAATTCTTATGCAGATATGAATCCGGAAAAATGCCTATTATTTTAGGTCGACTTTTAGGTGGGCCCTGACACTTTTAGACAAAACGAAGTGTTGAGCATTGCCGCAAGCTATTACATAAATGTGTAGCATTAAATAACATTTCTAAGTTCAATTTCTTATTCATAAACTGGAGTCCGCAATAGCTCCAAGTGACTGAAAATTGTAAAACCGTCTGTAATTTCACGTATCACAGCCATTTTGACCGGTACGACTAATTACACAAAAAAGATGAAAGGATTCGTAGTGATTTAGATACTCAAATACCAATTTTTATTAATATCAAATCATTATAGTGCATAAATTATGCTAATAACAAGTGTTCATAAAGATACAAATGTCTTATCGTTTTATCCGAACTACTTTAACACACGTGTTTGGCAGTTTTTAAGAATTATGTTAATTTGGGTAGTTTGTGGCACCGGTCAAAATGGCTGCGATAATTGATAAGTCTTTGCGGTATCACCCGAAGGACCTCTTTTAGTCGTCTCTTACAAAGAACAAGGGGTGCTGAAGAACTATTTTAACATGGATCCCGACGGGATCGATCTGCGGTTTGTAATACTTAGAAACTGTTTTTCAAGTTAAGAAAAACTCATGTAAATATTAAAGCATTCAGAATGAAATGCAGCAAAGTCACATATGGTTTGGTAATTTGAATGTTGTTTGAAGCGTTTGATGAAGTTTTTAATTTGTTATGTGAGTGTACCTTCAGACATATCCATTACACGTTTGTTGTCAGTCGTTCCTCCTCCGAATCAGCAACCATTACGCGGAATCGATTAGATGATGTGAATAAAAAAAATCAAACTGAAATACAGCAAAGTCACATATGGTGTGGTAATTTGAATGCGTTTTAAAGCGTTTGAAGAAATTTCCATTAGATGTTTATAGTTTCCTCCTTCTCTGAGACCGCGGCCACCACGAGGCACAGAATAGACATTTAAGACAAACATCATATCTACAGAAAGCGATTTTAATATAAGGAAGACATAAGTTCTTCAGAGCCCCACCCTTTACTCATATTTCTGCCCTGTGGATTCAGTTACAACGATGTACAATATGACAACGTAACCACTAATCATATAAAGAAATACATGGAGTGGTTGTGTATGATGTGCTGTTCACGCTTCATGTTTTTATTCACTTGTTGAGTTAAATGATAAAAGTTTACATATACATATATACAACTTTTTAAAAAGATTGTTTATAAAATCATTCTTTTGTTTTTTAATTGTAGAACTTTGCCAATATAATCATGACAGATATACCCCTTATATTGGATCTAAAAGGGGTAGATGATGTAAAATACCTTCTGAAGATTTCCTCCCATATGGCTTATCTGATAGATTTGAAATTTCTTGCTATTCTTTACTGCCATTTGTAAATGTGCATAGTGGTGGGATGGAATGATCCAATTATTTTCCTAAAAGTCATAGTGGATCTAATAGGGGTGGAAGATGTAAAATAGTTTGTGAACACTTCCCCTCCTTCATTGCTCACATTATATATTTCGAATTTTGTACAATGCTTCAGTGCAATTTGTCATTACATGAGGATCCAACCATTTTCCTAAAAGTTATAGTGGAACTAATTGGGATGGAGGATGTACAATAGCGTGTGTACACTTCTCCGCCTATAAATTCTATGGTCGGCATAACGATCTAGTTTGCCAAAACAACATGCCATTGGGTTAAATGCTGTCTGACGTGTTTCATACCGATTGTTAGCCGTTCTTGGTACACTGATTTTGACTACGGATAACTCCGTTTACCTGATAAAGATATAGGGCTCAAGACGGGTGTGACCGGTTGACAGGGGATGCTTACTCCTCCTAGGCACATGATCCCACCTCTGGTATATCCAGGGGTCCGTGTTTGCCCAACTCTCTGTTTTGTATTGCTGATAGGAGTTAAGAGATTGATCACTATTTGTTATATTCGCCTTTCACTTGACATTTTGTACAATACTTAAATGTCATTTGCATATGTGCATATTGTCAGGACAGAATGAGCCAGTTGCTATCCTTAAAGTTGCAGTGAGTCTGAGGAGTGGAGGGTGTAAAATATTTTGTAAACACTTTCCCTATATGGCTTATCGGATCTCTTAATGGATATGTTCCTGCTCATGCTTTCTCGTCCATGTCATGCAGTACCCTAAGGGGGAGGTTTCATTTGGAGCACTTCAAATTTAGGAAACTGGGGGATATATTTGTGTTTCATGAAAACAATTTCGTTATAACAAGTTTATGAATGATTAGGTCACCTCAGTAAACTCAGGTGACATATTGTAATAATTGATTGTCGTCCGTCGTTGTGCGTCGTCTGTCGTGCGTTAACAATTGAAATGTTTTAAATTCTTGATAACTACCAGTCCAATTCTTTTCAAATTTAGTATGAAGCATCTTTGGGACAAAGGGAACATAAATTGTAAATTTCAAGACTTCAGCAACCCTGGGGCCTTAGGGGCAGGGTAAAAACTGCCCGAAAATGACCAATTTTCTAAAACCTTCTTCTCAGGAACCGTATACGTGTAAGACAAACTAAATGCATGGTGATGTTGAACAGGAATGTTTCGACCTAAATTGTAAATTTCATGATCCCAGGGGTAGGAGTTTTGACCCCAGGGTGGGGCCAAACTTGATATATAGTGTTTATGTGTAAAACACCGAAATTGCATCTTCTTTAGTACTATTGATACTGTTTTGAAACGAAATCGATATCTAAAGATAGTACTTTACCAAAATTGTAAATTTGAAGATCCCAGGGGTAGGAATTTTGGTATCAGGGTTGGGCCAAAATGATCAAATTTTAAATGTGTGAACAATACACATTTTTAACTTCTTAATAGATATCATTCCAATTCTTTTCAAATTTGGTATGAAGCATCTTTTGAACAAGAGGGACATAAATTGTAAATTTTAGGATTCCTGTATCCCTGGGGCCTTAGGGGCATGGTAAAATTGACCAATCTTCAAAAATCCTCTTGTCAAGAACTGCAAACTCTTACGAAAAACTAAATGTATAGTGATGTACAGCAGGAAGGCCTTTACCAAAATTGTACATGTAAATTTCATGATCTCCGGAGTTGGGGTTCTGAATACAGGGCGGGGTCAACTTGTTATATAGTGTCTATGTGTAAAACACTTAAATAACATCTTCTTTAGTGCTATTGATACTAAATTGAAACGAAATGAATATTTAGAAAGAACATGTAGTCCTTTATTGTGAATTTGATGATGCCAGGGATATGGGTTTTGGTATCAAGGTTGGGCTAAAATGGTCAGTTATTAAATGTGTGAACAATAGACATTTTTAACTTCTTTTGATAACTATCATTCCAATTCTTTTCAAATTTAGAAAGAAACATATTTGGAACAAAGGGAACATAAATTGTAATTTTCAGAATTCGTGCCCCCTGGGGCCTTAGGGACGAGGCAAAAACTGCCTGAAATTGACCAATTTTTCAAAAATCTTCTTGTCAAGAATCGCATATGTTTAAGAAAAACTAAATGCATAGTGATGTATCCCATGAGTAGAAGTTCTGATCACAATTGGGACAAAACTTGTGATATAGTGTTTATGTGTAAAAGACTTAGATAACATCTTTAGTGTTATTGATACTAAATTGAAACTAAATGGATATTTAGAATGAACAGGTAGTCCTTTACCAAAATTGTAAATTTGATGATTCCAGGGGCTGGGGTTTTGGTATCAGGATGGGGACAAAATTGTCAGTTATCAAATGTGTGAACAATAGATATTTTTAACTTCTTAATAACTATCATTCCAATTTTTTTTCAAATTTGGAACAAGGGAAACATAAATTGTAAATTCCAGGATTCATGCATCCCTGGGGCCTTAGGGGCGGGACAAAAACTGTCCAAAATCGACCAATTTTCAAAAATCTTCTGAAGAGGAAAAACTAAATGCATTGAGATGTAAAGCAGTAAAGCTTCTACCAAAATTGTCAATTTCGTGATCCCCGTTGTAGGGGTTCTGACCCCAAGGTGAGACCAAACTTAGTATATAGTGTTTATGTGTAAGTTTGCTGATAATGTATACAATGTAAATACATACTAAGGAATAGCAGAAAAAGATGTACAAAAAATGGTGAAATTCATAACCCAGGGTTTTGACAGTAGGATGGGTCCAAATTAGTCATATCATATAATGTTTCAATGTTAATACACCTGTTATATTATGTGAAGCTTTTCATCAATGTATGCACTTATGAGGGCATTGGAGATGTAAGAACACATCTGGTTTTATACTTTTGTTGAATGTTAAAATTTAGCTTAGATATTCAGAACAGGAAATATTTTCTAGATTTCATAGCCCTTGGGAGTAGTGACAATTTTTCACTAGTACCCTAGTGACTGATAAGGCCTGTGGGTCTCTTGTTGTTATTCTTTCTGAGCTAAAGTAAAATTATTTGATATCCCTTATGGCTATATGTAATACATACACATTTTTGAGTACTTTAAATGGGAATATTAATTTGTGTTTAATCATGAAAAGTACTTACAATAGTACATCCTTTAAGTCCTAGATATAAAACTTCCACAAAGGTAATGATTAGCTGTGTTATTTGAACTCATATGTTTATCTCAAATTAAAATGAAGTGTTGAATCATTAGAAATCTAAATTTACAGTTCCATGTATCATATCAGTATGTTTCAATGTTAGATGGATTCTAGAAACTCGTGCGAGAAATATCAAATACGGTGGTTATAAATGTATCTTTATACTTATCAATAAACAAATTTGCCAATCAAATCCGAAGTTAGTGTTCCAGTGTTACTGCGTGCACCTTTAATGTTGTTCCATATGTAAAACGTATACGGTACCAATTTTGATGCACCAGATGCGCATTTCGACAAATAATGTCTCTTCAGTGATGCTCAACCGAAATGTTTGAAATCCAAAATAACTATGAAGTTTTGGAGCTATATATAGGCAAAAACAGCGTGCCAAAAAAGTGGAGCCAAATTCGTCCAAGGATAAGAGCTATGCACGAGGGAGATAATCCTTAATTTTGAAATGAATTTCTAAATTGTATAACAGCAATTAAATATACATATGTGACGGAAAGTTCGTAAGTTATAATATAATCTTACTTGATTTGTAAATGTCGTAAAATGAATCAAAAACCTACTTCATTTTCTGAAATAACAAAAATGAGAGTATAATGACGGATCAAAGCCTGATTTTTTTTTTTTTGAAACTTTAGACCATACGATATGGAGTAAACCCGTTGTTTATCGATTTTTCATTTTGATTTCACATAAGAAATAAATTTCGTTAATTTTGAATTAAGAAAATCAATCTGTTCGATTTTTCAATCCGTGATTTTAGTTTTGGATAACCTTATGGAATTTTTAAGAACGACCCACCAAGAACGAGGCAATACATCAATATACCACAATCGCACATTATCGGGATTTTCCGGCAAGCCGTAAAGTATCGATTTGTTTACAACATGATCAGCATAAAATCTAAGTGCTAAGTATTATACTTATAATAGTTTTGACTAGGCCCATATTTCTCATTTTATGAATATTTATGCCCCCTTCAAAGAAGAGGGGCATATTGGTTTTCACCTGTCGTTCGGTAGACCACATGTTGTCCGCTTAATATCTTGAGAATCATTCACTTGATCGTAATAATATTTCATATCTGGGTTGGTTATGAGAAGAAAAAGACCCCTATTGTTTTTCAGGTCAAAAGGTCAAGGGTCAGTCTGGACATATGAATATACTGCCCGCTCAATATTTTGAGAACCCTTTGTACGACATACATAAAACTTGGTACACTGGTACATCATCAGGAGAAGATGACCCCTATTAAATTTGAGGTCACATGGTCAAAGGTCAAGGGTCGAATTGGACATTGGAATATACTCTCCGCTCAATATCTTGAGCACCTTTTGCTTCACAGACATCAACCTTGGTACATCTTCAGGATAAGATGACTCCTATTGATTTTGAGGTCATATGGTGAAGGCTCACGAGTAAACTGAACATAGGAATATATAATGTACGTTCAATATCTTGAGAACCCTTTCCTTGACAGACATCAAACTTGGTACACTGTTACATCTTCAAAAGTTGATTACCACTATTGATTTTTAGGTCAAATGATCAATCCACTCTTGACATAGGAAGATATTGTCTGCTCAATATTTTGAATTGATGATACTACTATCAATTAAATGATGTGTGTGTATAACCCTTTTCAATTTTGCACCATGCGGGTCATATGTGTTTTACAAACATCTCTTGTTATAATTGGATTACTTCAACGAAGGACACCCGCCTCCCGAAATCAAGGATCTGACACATTGATAATTTTTTTAATACGATATTCATGTGATATTTTTGATGTTCTTATTTTTTCCTGTGATTATAGAAGTCAATGATTCATGTACGACATTTTGTAATAATTCATTTACAGTTACTGTTATGTACGAACACATGGATAATCACAAAAAACTTTTTATTTTGGTTGAACGTGTTTTGTGATGACATGTATCTTGAAAGAAAGTAAGAAGTCTAAACTCTCCATTAAATCAGAAATCGAATGGTCTGTGACTGTTCTGGGAAGTTTGTGACTGACAAGCTTAAAGTTAAAACCTTTTACCAAAATTAGATTTTACACTACCTGGTAATGTCCTAGAAATCAGGCCACTGTTTACAATATAACACTTTGGGGGATTTGATTTCATCAACTCCTCCATTCAGTCACTCGGTTCGAAGTGTTGTGGACCTGATCACTATTTTACAAACAGATGCAATGTGAAGATAACGAACAGTGATCAATCTCATAACTCCTACAAGCAATACAAAATAGATAGTTGGGCAAACACGGACCTCTGGACACACCAGATGTGGGATCAGGTGCCTAGGAGAGGTAAGCATCCCCTGTTGACCGGTCACACCCGCCGTGAGCCCCATATCCTGATCAGGTAAACGAAGTTATCCGCAGTCAAAATCAGTGTGCCAAGAACGGCTTAACAATCGGTATGAAACACGTCAGACAGCATTTGACCCAATGCGAGGTCGTATTGACGAACTAGATTGTTATAACGACCATAGAATTTGCGAAATGCTGACTTCAATCGAGACTGTTGAAATCCCTGTACCATCAACTTGTTTGTCAGTAGCTTACCTCGATTTAAAAACTGACTATACCCAGAACAAGCTCTTGCATATCGAATCAGTTGAGATGTAATGTTCAGCTCTAGCAGCAAATTGTTCGTAAAACGCTGACGTATTGCACGTTGAAATGCATAATTTCTGTAAAATTTACATATTTACCGGTGGTGAAATGAATATGTAAATTGAAGGGAAAAAATACAACCGAAATATCACTAGAAATACAACTGGATTTCAACAGCGATTTTTAACACACTTCTATTCAAACATTCCTACACGCAGACAGAATTAGTAAGTTCATATCACAGGTCATACTACACAACATCATGAGGTCCCGCGGTTTTAGTGCGGGCCTTGCAAAGCCTTTGAATTTGTGGTTTCTGCGTATTCTATAACAGTTGTGTGGACCATTCAAATCCAAAAATACACATGTATACGTGTCCACAATCGGGAAATTAGTATGGCAATGTTAACTGATTTGTGTTAGCGTCAAATTGACGCGAAGCCGAAATATCGTGCGTCGCCATATTCAATATTGGAGTGGCTGTACCCATTGTCAACTTTACTGATAATACCGATAAATGTGTTTCTGAGCTCGACAGTAAATTTATTTTGTTATTATGGCAACAAACCGCCATGCAGTTCAAACTTTCAATTGTAAATTAAATCCAATTTTGATTTAAAAAGAAATATTTTGTTGTGTGTTTTCAAGAAAATCGGTCATATATAGTTTGAAAATTAATCCACACGCCATAGAATTTCAAGATTTAAAAAAAATGAAACCTGAGTGTAACACTGCAAATTAAAAAATCGGTAGTGAATAAAATCATTTAGTTTTTCTTTGCTTAATAGATTAAATTATTTTTATTGCCTTTTAGATTCATAATGGAAAAATGCCTCTACATGGCACATAATTAATTGATATTCAGTTATATACTTCTTCAGTACTTATTGTGTAGACATTCTAAATCTGCACTTCTCTGTCGATTCACGTCATCTTCATTATTTGAACCCATTAATTTATTTCTAGGACAATGAACATGACAAAGTATTAATGGGTATTTCATCAATTTGTATTGGGAGTAACATTTTCCCATATTCCCATACTCTAATTACCATTGGGAGTAACATTTTCCCATATTCTCATACTCTAATTACCATTGGGAGTAACATTTTCCAATATTCCCATACTCTAATTGCCATTGGGAGTAACATTTTCCCATATTCTCATACTCTAATTTCCATTGGGAGTAACATTTTTTCATATTCGCACACTCTAATTGCCATTGGGAGTAACATTTTCCCATATTCCCATACTCTAATTGCTATTGGGAGTAACATTCTTTTCACATTTTCATATTCTAATTTGATAGCTCAATCCAAGAACCTATCCATATTCATGTTGATATCAAAAGTACTTTTAAGTATATCTTTTTCAATGAATTCGGTGATTATGCGTCAATGTTGAAATTTACTGTAAGCTAAATTAGCTAAATGTGCAGGGCTCACTGCTTGTAAAAGTTCTCAGCCATGTCAAAGACCTACTAGCCCTTGGGAAATTACTGCCATTTCAAAAATTACCTTTATTACTATCTACTAATCAACGACGACGGGCATAATTAATTTCTACCATTTTATACGGTACAATATCCGTTAATCCAAAAAAAGTAGCGTGATGAACTTTGATTTTTCGCGGGGGTGCCTAGGAAATGAAAAATTCAAAAGATTTATTTTTAAAAATCCCCCGTACAATATATCATTATGAAAGCAAGAAGATATTCTCTTAAAAATCATAAGAAAAATCAATTTCCTGCCGCCCTAGATTTTTCAGGGGTAGCATGTCAATGGGAAATATCGACCAATTTTATACTTGTGATGAAAAGTGAAGATCACGAACAGTGATCAATCATATAAGCAATACACAATAGAGAGATGGGCAAACACAGACCCCTGGACATACCAGAAGAGAAGTCAGGTATATAGAAGGAGTAAGCATCCCCTGTCGACCGGTAACACTCACCGTAGGCCTTTATCTTGATCAGGTCAACGGAGTAATCCGTAATTAAATCCAGTGTGTAAACAATGGCTTAAGAATTGGTATGTACCACGTCGGGCATCATTTGTCCTAATGACATGTTCTATTGGCCTATTAGATCGTTAGACCACAGAATATGCGAAATGCTGACTTAAACAAGACTGTTGAAGCGCAATTAACATCACCTTCTTTGTCGGTATCCTGCCTCAAAATAACTGGTCATGCGCAGAAGAAACTCATGCATATCGAATCAGTTGTGAGACGTAACCACTAGGGGTGCAACGATGTACTCGTCTGATCATGCGATACATATCACGATATATACATAACGATACAATACCTATCACGATACATAGCTGACGATACGATATTAACACGATACTCTTAAGATACTATTAATAATTGCACTGCTTTTGGTATCATTTTATTACACCTTACTGTTACAACTGCATGTTTTTCTTTAAAAAATATCAAAATATCATAAACATTTACAATTTTCTTTTGTCGCACAGCTTCCAAAATGCTACCTTACTAAAACTTTATGGGTTGCAAAGGAAGAAATAACTTAGCGGCACAGTCGACAACACGTTTTTCATTACTGTAAGCATTTTTTCAATACAATTTGAATGCCAAATCGGGTGTTTCATATTTATCTGCATCGAGAAGATCGAATCCCGGTAGTATCGTGGATTGAACCGCACCATACTACCGTGATATATCACCTCATTGTCAATTACTGTCCCTTAAATAAACGGCAAATGCAAGTGAAGAACAAATATTATCTGGCCTTTAACTCAACACTTAGATAAACGACGACGTTTTATCTATCAATATTAAGGATTTCATTCATTTAGATCACATATATCCCAGGGAATTCGAAATATTTTTTAAGGCTCGACAGAGTTTTCAACATCTGTTTCAGCTTAAATATTTTATTGATCATAAATGCTCACGGCAACTCAACAACTGAATTTTATGACTTCAGCTTCTATGTCATCATCTCGTGTTTCTAGCAATACTCCATTATCAACTGTATGTGATGTTAATGTCTCTGAATGGATTCGATACGCTATACATTGTTAGCTCTTCTGAGCTGAAGGCTCAAAGAGCTAATGCTATGGCCATTTGTGCGGTGTGCGTAAGCTTTTTAGAAAAAGGGCTATAACTCAAGAACCCCTTGGCCAATTTTTTTCAAATTTCTTACAGGGTATCATTGGCCCAAGGGCTTTCATACATACTAAATAGAGGGATGTGACCCTTTAACAAGGGGAGATAATCAGGAAAATACAAACAAAAGTAGTGGTTGCTAAAAAATCTTCTTCTCAAGAACCACTGGGTAGATTATCACCAAACTTACACATAAGGATGAGGATATGTTTTAGATTAAAATTGTTCAAGGCATTACCCTCGGGCAAAGGGCGTGGTCTCAAGGTCACTTCAAAGTTGACCTAAATTTATATTTCCTTAAATCTTTGATATTTTAGTCATTATAAGGACTAGGATCATCAAATTTTGACAGTTGATGCATCTTAGGACCTTGTGTCAAGTTGTCTCAAAAGTAGGTCACGGTGACCTACTTTTTGAATTTTGCATGTAATTATTTTAAAATTAATTTTGATGCATATCTTGGACACTTTGAAGCCTATGATCATCAAAACTTGTCCGTTGGTGGATCATGGGACTTTGAAATGTGTCAACTGAAAAATAGGTCACCGTGACCTACTTTCTGAATTTTATGGCCTATCATTTATAGATATATTTTAAGTTCTTATTTCAAATACCTAGAGGTTTAGAATCATCAAATCTTGTAAGTTGATGCATCTTGAGGCCTTGAAACATATTTATAAAAAAAGTAGGTCACAGTGACCTACTTTTTTAATTTTCCAGATATTCAAATTTCACATTTTCAATTTTAGTTGCATATTTTGGGCACTGTAAAACCTAGGATCATCAAACTTTGTCAGTTGATGCGTCTTCAGTCTTCGGTTTGTGTCGACCAAAAAGTAGGTCACCGTGACCTACTTTTGCTATTTGACAACTAAATTACTATATTTCAGACACTATTTGACCTACAATCATCAAACTTTGTCAGTTGATGCATCTTGAGTCTTCGGAGTGTATCGACCAAAAAGTAGGTCACTGTGACCTACTTTTGGCATTTGACAGTTATATTTATATATTTCAGTCACTAATTGACCTACAATCATCAAACTTTGACAGTTGATGCATCTTGAGTCTACGGAGTGTGACGACCAAAAAGTAGGTCACCTTGACCTACTTTTGGAATTTGACGGCTATATTTATATATTTCAGATACTATTTGACCTACAGTCATCAAACTTTGTCAGTTGATGGGTCTTGCATGTTCGGAGTTCGCTGACCGAAAAGTAGATCACCATGACCTACGATTGGAATTTGACAGCTATATTTCAATATTCAGATACTAATTGGCTTAAACTCATCAAACTTTGTCAGTTGATATTTCTTGGGTTCTCAAAATGTGTAAACCAAAAAGTAGGTCACATTGACCTACTTGTTTTGAATTCTTAGGATTTAACTAAAGATTTAGAATACTAAGAGGCTAAGAATAGAAATGGTGGGGTTGTACAATTTATCAGAAGAGCGATTCTAGGCCCTTGGGCCTCTTGTTATCCATATTATCTTAAATTGAGGCAAAATACTGACAAATAAGTTGGTAATACAGGGGTTTGAACAGTTTCAAAGTTAGCATTTCGTACATTAGATGGATAACGATCTAATTTGTCAACATCACTTGTCACTAGGTCAAACACTTCTGACTTCATTCAAATTTTAAAGGTCGTTCTTTGCAACCTTATTTTGACAACGGATTGCTGATTGTTCGTTATCTTCACTTGTTCACTAATGTCTTTATCTAAATAATTTTAAAGATGTTTGTATCAGGTTAACTTTGTTCATCTGTTCAATATAGGTTATTAATGTTTGAGTAAAAGAAAGTATCATTTCATTCCATATTTTATTGATGAAGTAGATCAACAATTCACATTCTTATAATATGTTTACATTTCCATAGCATCTCAAAGGGTAATCACCAGATCCAGAGCTTCAACGTCTTTCTCCGTAACCTACTCTGCCATGGCTGCCTGCACTATAGCTGGCTCCAGCTCTATTGAAACCATTTTCATAACCACTTATAGCTGCATGGGAAACTCCTCCATAGGAAACTCCTGCATAGTAAACTCCTCCATTACCAGCGTTGCTTTTGTATCCAGTACTAAAAGATACGGAGAGGAGACCGATGAAGCACAACAGCTTGAACATTCTGTTTAAAATAATTAGGCTTGTAAGATGGTTAGACGGAAGGTGAAAAAACGAAGATCGATCATTCTCAATACTCATATAAGCAATACTAACTCGATCGCGCAAATGGAGTAACCCGTAGTTAAAATCAGCGTGTGAAGAACGGCCTCAATTGCATGTGATACAAAACCGCTAGTTTTACGTAAAATTTGGAACAAAAAGTTTGATCGAAAACAGGTGCCTATTAAATGAAATCTCGTACATAATCTTTTAATCATACAAATTTCATAGATTTAAAAGAAAGAATGTTAGTGGTTTCTTCTAAAAATAAAGATATGTTAAAGATTAGATTGTCAACATCATTTGTCCACATTTTGTTTCAGAAAAAGATACCGGCAACATTAAAAAAAAATACATTTATTTCGCTATTATAGTATGTCCACATACTGTAAGGTAATTTCTTTCATTGCTTGCTAATCAAAATGAAAATTCCAAATGCTTCATCTTTTGTTTCATATCCCACACATAAAAGATACCGAACGGAGTGGCATATGGCCATGGATATGATAAACATCTGATAATCACGAGTTCCTTGTCGTAAAAGGCGACTAAATGAGGGGGAGGGGGGTTTCGGATGATATGACATAAACCGAGGTCCCATGTCACAGCATATGTGGCACGATAAAGATTTGCCTGCTAAAAGGCCGTAAGCGCAGACGATAGGCCTAAATTCTACAGCCCTTTACCGGCAATTGTGGCGTCTCTTTTTGCGTGAAAAAAAAAACTCGAAAGGGACGTTAAACAGTATACCATGATAATCACGATATTTAAGAAAGATTCCTATCATTAATCTACATGTACAACATCATCACAATCCCTATTATAATAACTCCCAAGAGTAACATATTTTGTTATGTGTAATGAAAAGTATTTCATCAAAGTTCAAAATCAAACGAATTTATTTATATGAATAAGATTTTTCCAAACCTTTTTTCCAAGTAAGTACATTTGTTTCAAAAAAGTAATTTCTAATTCCTGTCATTCTGTTCGATGATAATCAAATACGAGGCATTCTCTGGTACATCTAAAGGAAGTCACGTCATAAATGTGTTCAGCGTCATTTAGGGATATTTTGTGTTTTTTGTTTATATTTTCTAAAACAGAGGATAAGGAATCGCCATGCTTTTTACAATACTTTGCAAACAGGTACACGTATAACGGTGTTTAGACAATAAGCAGCTTCTGTAGACTTACCTTTGTTTGAGTGGAGTTTCTTACTTTTGTTTGAGTGGAGTGTGTTCCCTTTGTTTGAGTGAAGTGTCTTTTCTTTGTTTGAGTGGAGTGTCTTACCCTTAGTTGAGTGGGGTGTCTTACCTTTGTTTGAATGGAGCATCTTACCTTTGTTTGGGTGACATGTCTTACCTTTGTTTGAGTGGAGTATCTTACCTTTGTTTGAGTGGAGCGTCTTACCTTTGTTTGAGTGATGTGTCTTACCTTTGTTTGGGTGACATGTCTTACTTTTATTTGAATGGAACGTCTTACCTTTGTTTGAGTGAAGTGTCTAACCTTTGTTTGAGTGGAGTGTCTAACCTTTGTTTGAGTGAAGTGTCTAACCTTTGTTTGAGTGGAGTGTCTTTCCTTTGTTTGAGTGGAGTGTCTTTCCTTTGTTTGAGTGGAGTGTCTTTCCTTTGAGTGGAGTGTCTTTCCTTTGTTTGAGTGGAGTGTCTTACCTTTGTTTGAGTGGAGTGTCTTAGAGATGAATCCAAGTGATGGGGCCCTGGTACTCCTCTACTATTTATACCAATCGTGCTGGAAAAAAATCCTTTAAGATGACAACATCTGTTTTCACTCTAGTAGTCATATTATAAGTTATCGATTTGTATAATTAAAATGCTCTTTCAAAATCTGCCCGCTGAAGAGACCGATATCATATGGAATTAAATGATAAAAGGAAACCGTTTCAACACCCAGTTTCGTTTTCTTAGAAATTTTAATGAATAAGAAAATGCTACATAAGCACTTGTTCGTAATACAATGTTAGATTAAAATGAAATATTGCTCTTGCAATTTCTCCGGAATATTTTGATACATTATTCGTGTTCCACTCACTAAAGTATAGTAAATCTATGATATATAATGTTAAGAATTGTATTTTTGTTTTATCGTGATTGACTAAGACATGATGGAAATTTGCAGAACAGGTTTAATAATCTTAATGCTCACAATGTCTTAAACTATTCTAGATTTTGTTCTAAGGTCATTTCAAAGTATTATCGACAGTCGAATAATCTAACGTGCATATACCTTCATATGTCCTGATGGGACTTGTGTCTGCATTTTAAATATTGAAAATTCCTTTGCAATTGGCGAATGTTGGTTGTGTGTACACAAAACTAAGTTGGACTCATTCTCAGACCAGTTCAGAAGAAGACAGTGTGTCCGATTGTCAGTCATCAAACTAATGAAGAATAACAATTATTTCAATTAAATCATTTCACTCAAAATATATCCATTTGACATAATGGGATATCGACCTTGTTTAATATTAAATTAGAATTTCTGGTTATTTGCTTGTCTAATTTAAAGATTTTTTTTTACGTATATCGACGTGACTTGCTGTACGTGAAGTGCCGAACATTTTAACCTGTGCATTGCGCTTAGAGCGTAAACGGAGATAGTATTTCAATGAGGAATTTTGTTTCCTAAGCTGTTATTTTCTAGGAAAAGAGAGAGGAAGAAAAAAATGGACATTTGTAAGACGTGCCTAAATCCTGCTGAATCATAAAAAAGATATCCAAGAAAATAGATATATGTACGAGATATGGTCAGAAAACTAATCTTTTTAGTTTACCACAAGCAATTATATTGACCGGGTTCGAATTTACTATTATAGGATATAGAACTGTATATATTGGATACCAAAGTTAGCCGATGTAAAAACAATAAGCTAAATGGTATAAAATCGTACTCTGTATCCCATTATATCATTGCTTTTGACTACGGATAACTCCGTTTACCTGATCAGGATATAGAGATCACGGCGGTTGTGACCCCTGTTATAGAGCCATACTTCTCCCATAGTGAGACTTCCCCCGGAAGTCTGACTCTAGAGTGAGCCTGTCCTCTGCAGAAGTCTGGCTCTAGAGTGGGTTTTTCCATCTGAAGTCTGGCTCTAGAGTGAGTCTTCCCTCGGAAATATAGGAAATCAAAATTAAGAAAATCTGAAGAGATTGATTCCAAAATTGACCTAAATTATATGCTAAAGAGTTAACTAATTTACCCTTCCATGCGAGAAAATGCAATACCAAAGATTATTATGCAATGTAACATAATGAAACTACATCATGCATAAACATCATGTGTTTGACATCTCCCACCCCCGGTTTATCCAGTGTTCGCCCAATTCACTGATTTTTATTTTCAATAAAAGTTATGAGCTTTTGATCATGTTTCATTTTGAGCCCTCTATCCTGATCATAACCACCAGTCATGCAGTAATAAAAAGAAATATATGTATCAGTTGTGTATAATCATGTGCTGTTCATTTTTCACGTTTTTATTCTGTTTGTGACTTACATGTTAGAAATTTGCATATTTAGGTATACAACTTTTTAAAGAGATTATGGAGATATTCATTCTTTTAAAAATTTGTAAAACTGTCAATATAAACGATCTAGGATACTTGACAGGTTTATCCCTCACAGACAGAATTGTATCTTGTGAAAATGCATACCTTTTCGTGGATGCTGGCAAAAAACTGGGGTGTGGGCTGTGTATTTGACATACGGTACCACAGTGATTCTTCATTGTATTGAACATGTATGGAAATCAAAGGGCACGTGTCCGCTTTCAACCTTTGTTGTCATGTGACTTGGAAACTGGGCCGCTAATTTTCGGGTGTGTTGCTGAAATCTATAAACCGATATCATTTACAATCTTACTAATACTACGGTCCTTCTTTAGAACGTTCATTTTACAGTGTTTTACATGAAATGTTATTTATTTTTAAATAAACGAGCTTTATTTTTTGTCCCCCATTTTCTCGTAGTTTGACTTTAAATTTAAGTTCTGAATTATTAGAAACCTAATTCTACAGTTCCACATATTATACCAGTATGTTTCGATGAGATATCGATCCTATAAACTAGGCGAAGAATATCAAATACTATAGTTATAAATGTATATTTAATCTAAAAACAATATACACTAGGATAATTGAAAAATATCGGTACTACTCCGTGGATTGGTGTATAGCATTTTCATTTGGAAACCTATACGAATTTACAACATTGTGCTGTTTGTTATACCCATTCAGGGATAATAATGACATACAATATCTAACTAAAATTCTTTTCACACACACACACACACACAGAGAGAGAGAGAGAGAGAGAGAGAGAGAGAGAGAGAGAGATTCTGTTGGAACTGTCACAAGATTATTTAGGTAAACAATGCACCCAGGATGTAAGCAAATACAATCAACACAATTTTGGATTTTTTATTACGTTGCAGCGATTGTGACGTTTCAAGTTCAGAAATTTTGACTTCGGTTTCTATGAATTGCGACGTCGACAGATAAGAGCATAATTTCTTAATTCAGTTCCATATTTTCTGTTGACAATGACAGCTTTGGATAGTTACATGAAATCTTTGAATTGCATTTATGGTGGGTTTTTTTGTTGCTCGAATTACGTTGTGAAAATGTCGTTCGTAATATACCGGGGCGTGTAATTAGTAACGTTTCTCCGTTATAGCCATTTAAGGAGGTACTCTACACCGTCATAATGGCTGACTTCCTTTTAAAACATGGATGAAATATACATATCAGCAATATTTTTCTATTCATTAGATATAATATGTAGTACGGTTTTGACCGTTGAGGCAAGCGAAGCCTATTAACATCTTGCAACACGACTTAATTTATCCGTCTCTTCATTTAACGTTGGAAATATAACGCAGTGGATGTTAACAGTTACATGTGACGTCATATTAGCTGCAATGTTTTTCTTCTTCTCTCAAACCAAGCAAAAACAAAATGTTTGAAGCTATGAGAAAGCTTGTCTGGAATTTTAAAACATTTATGATACTTTCTAAACAATTTAATTATTTTAATTACGACATTGTCAATGAAGTAAAACGCAGTGACGGCGACATTTTACCAGAAGCATTATGGGTAATACTCATCTTTTTTTGAGGTGAAGAGCAAATCACGTGACTCATATGTGTAATCATTGGAGCGAGCTCGTCGGGTCCCCAAGCGACGCGAGCTGCGCTCGCTATTATCGCCCACCTGAGTAGCTCAGTGGGTTAGCACGTTGACTGCTAAACTGTAGATTGCGTGTTCCAGTTCAGCAGGGGTTTTACGTTTTTCTCAGATTGCTTTCTACTAAAACTGCATTTTTTGACTAAATACAGTAAATTTCAAAGTTTTATATTTCAATATATTCTTGCACATATCCTACACTTTTAATCCATATCAAATTTCTCTGATGTAACATACCCCCTTAAGGTACAGTTGTTGGTAAAAATCCGAAAAGAAAATTCACAAAACATAGGGAGATATTTTGATTCCTAAAAATAGTATGATACAAACAATAAATTGATCAACTGAACTTAAACCTTCGGTTGAAAACACCCAGGTGGCCCAAAGTTTGGGCGATGAAGCAATCCGTAGTCATGACGATTTATTTTTAGTGTTATCTCAATTTGCAAAATGAATGATACAGCAGTTGTGTTGATAACTGTTTTATTTTTTATTCTTCTTTATGACATAGAAATTGTCGACATCGCCTAGCGTGTCTGGTAGCTCTTTCCCGGTTGTTTCCGGTAACCATATAAACAGAATTGTCACTAACACAGACAACGATCCAAACACGACACCCGGCCCCCATGAGATGTGGGATCCCTAGAAAAGATACACAGAAGGGGAAATTAGTATAATTATTCACAACAAATATACACCAACAGAAATAGTTATAAATACAATCAAAAGGGAATATACACAGTGAGGTATTGTTAATGTCAGATAAGGCCTGTGGGCCTCATTTTCTATGTTGCCTCCTCCTCCCTGGAAGACAGAAAGAGGGGGACAGCCCTTCTATCCATATCTCCAATTATGGCTCTGTATTTCAGCTAAAACCAGGGACGTCAGAGAAAATCATAATCTTAATCAACACATATGAATTTAGTTTAACGGTTTGTTTGCTAATCAGTCTGTGTACTTTCCCCATGTCGTTTATAGAACTCAGTGCACTTTTTCGATGTGATGACATCAATATGCAGGGAGTTTTGTGGGAAATATATACCCTTCACGCAAGGAAAACTCTTGTAAAAAAGAGTCGCGTATCTTTCGTAGCGTGTGACAGACGAGCGAACGATGTACAGAGATAATTGATGTGCTTAGGAGTACCAACAAAACGTACGCACAAGGAATGAAAAATTTACCTCGTAGATTTACAATATTGTAGATGGTAAAGAACAGTCAATGTTCATATTAGGAGATTATGTTTGTAATACGTATTATCTATAATTTGTGTCACGGTTCATTAACATTCATTTACAAAAGGTGAAGAGAAGGGACAGCATAGAAAGATAAGCCGGTTGAGATATTCATTTTTTATAGGAATTGTCAAAAATGTTGATCTATGCACAGCGCCTACGACAGAGACGGATCTTCCTCATGCCAACGCTACCGGGACAGGTTCCTGTTTTTAACGCCATGCACGAACATCCTGTGACTTTCTCTTCTAATACTGGACACTTGGCGAAGGAACAATCACTACATTGTACCTGTTAAATGTCTCAATGTGAAATAATATATCGTCATAATGGGTGAAAAAATAAAAACCAGCAATACATTTATACTCTTTTCAGATATAATTGGCAAGCTAGATAGTCCTGCCCCAGTATGTCAACATGCCAACTGCTGATCTGTAGTTCTTGGGCTCGAGACTAGCGATGATTTTATTTTTTTCCAGATTACTTTCTGCTAAACGTAGATGTGACACGTTTCAATTTCAAAATCCCCAGTATTATTGTACTTTACATATATTTCACCTTCCATCTTTATATCTTTTTTCTGGTGTGTTATTCCTCTTTAAATTTGCAGGGATTTAATAGCTGTCGTCCTTTATAAACCGGGGTCTCGTATAAAGTTCACGAACAGATGTCCAACAATGTTGTCCTCAAGTCACCACTAGGGTAATACACGTGTTTCATACAATCTTGCTGTACATGAGACCAACAAAGAAATAAGATATTTTTGAGTGTTATTGGAATATGACATAAAGTTGGTCACGTGATCAATTCATATAACGCCCGTTATAGTAGATTTGATCATGTACCAACTTCATGCAATGTCTCAATAACACTCATAAATGACATTACATTTCTTATATTTAGATTTCTATTTTGATTTGTGTCATGTCATGTGATATCTCCATAACACTCAAACATTATATTTTATTTCTTATATTTATATTTTCTATTTTAATTTGTGTTCCATGATTATGTAGCAGATGACTGAAATAGCGATCGTTCAACACAAATATATGGTTCGTTAGATTTTTATTGACTAATAATTAGATACAATACCCAAGAGAATATGAGCTATGAATATTTAATTTAGAAAAAGACGAAATAGGTGTAAAATAAAGGTAATTTACCGCGTAAACTGAATTGAAGACAAGAAGAGCGGAGTACACTACATCCGTACTGTGATTTGGTCACAATCAGCGATGGAGAAACCGTGGTGTTGGCCTACTTGAAGTTGAAAACGCAATTGTCCGCCACAGATTTTGACAGAAATTCAGACGATCTAAGGGAACTGACGAAGGGTTGATATATCAAGTGAACGTTCAGCTCCTGGTCAGGGTGTTGTAATATTTGGAAGGTAACAATGACATGTTTATCGCAGGGATTCGTGGTTGTAGCCATGTAGGACAGACATAGACGAAGTGCAGGTAAGGTTCCATTTGTACCTCCAGGGTGTGTAAGAGAAAATATATGCGAACTTACAGATATTTTTGTTCACTTGAGAGATTCCTGTTGTAGGATTTTAGTGAAGACTGACATGGACAGGGTTTTTCGAGCCTCAAAACCAGCCTCATGGCCGTGATGGCTGGTGTCTGGGGACAACAGGTTATCATCACCATGAAGTCTGATAGATCTAGCTTTGTCTTCATTTCTTCGCTTCCAATACTAAAGTCATCGTATGAATTCACCATGCTGCAGAGGTTGAACTTTTAGGCTTAGTTCTAGTAGTTACAATCAGTATTCAAAATGAACAATTGGACGGTTTTGTTTCTGTTTCAATAATCGATGAAATTCTTGTCTTTTTTACAAAATAAACCGTATATATATTCTGGTGCAGTTTTTTCATTGCAGTTGCGGATTGAGGGGTAGGGGAGAAGAGTATTAACGGAAATACTCGGCCATTTTGGTTACCAATCTGGACGTTTACTCGGACTATTTCTATTTTTTAAATATGTGTCGAAAAGGCGGTAGGGCCTCTACATTCCCCACCGGTCGACACGGGATGCTTACTCCTCCTAGGACCTGATTCCACCTATGGTGTGTCCAGGGGTCCGCGTTTGCCAAACTGTCTGTTTTGTATTGCATATAGGAGTTGAGATTGATCACTGTACGTTATCTTCACATTTCATAATTAAGATGCCAGGTGAAAGTACCTGAGTGTGATGGTGTGAAGCGGTGACTGTATTCATACGCAAGAAAAGGCTGATGACGTGACCAACTTAATGTTAGACGAAAATGAATATCAATTTCATTAGTATTGTCAAATAAGGAAATACATTAGCAACTGTAAATATTGATATATAACACTCACCAGTAAAGCTGCGTAAGGGGAGACCATTCCTCCAAACTTTGCCACGGTGGCTGCCAAACCTAAGCCAAGGGCCCTATAGGGAAAGAGTACCATTAAAATCACGTATTCCTGTTGGGCCCAGAATTGAAATGAAATTAATAGAATAGGAAATATTCAATACCGTATACAGGGTTATTTTCGACCCTTTTTTATTTTTTGACTTTCTACATTTGCTGGCGGTATCGCTCCGTTTTATATTCACTCAGAGTTGTGTTAAGGAGGTACTGTACATCGTCATAATGGCTCACTTCCTTTCAAAACATGGATCAAAATGTAGATTTTAGCAATATCTGTGCATTCATCTCAAAAATCATCTCCAAGCTGATTAGCTCATGACGTTAGCGTATCGACTGCTGAACTGTACATAGCGGTTTCGAGTCTAGCAGGGGTTTTAATTTTTTAGATTGATTTCTACTACAACTGCATTTTTTGAATAAACAAAGTAAATTTGAAAGTTCCCAATTTCAAAATATTGATGTACATATTCGTCACATTTCATCCATCTGAAATTTCTCTGGTGTAGCATACCTCCTTAAAAACAGAGATTAAAGAGAGAAAAATGTTCATCCAGTCTTAAATTCGTCCACTGACAACGAGGGCGAAAATAAAGTGAGGGCGAATATTTCCCTGTATACAGTGAATCCGGTACATAGAACTAGAATCCTTATGGAGTGATATGATTATATTGATATCAAATTATACTTAATCAATCAATGTACATAAAGTAGGGATGTATACTAGATTATCATAAATCCTGATCGGTAATCAGATAAGGTTGTACTGAATACTGTAGAATTTTCTTTAGATACAGACCTTAAGTTTGTGGGATATATTTCTGGTGTATATAAGAAAATTGTCGTAAACGATCCAGATATCCCAAACTTTCCGGCAAAACTCATGGCTACTGCGAATCCGTTTAACACTGGTGTATCTGAAACAAAAGTAAAGGTTATCCATACATAGGTAATCTACACTTGTTATTTCATCTGTAAAGCGACGCTTTGAACTACAAAATTTCGCATTATATGAATTGATCATAACATGCAATTGGATATCTCTATACTTATAGATTAACAAGAGGCCCACAAGCCTTATCGTTCACCTGAATACTAGTGAAAAAGTATCATTACTTCCATGACCTATGAAATCTAGAAAAAAAGTTCCTCTTCTGAATATCTAAGCTAAATTCTAATGTTCAGCAACAGTATAAAACAAGATGTGTTCTAAAACTTCACTGCCTTCAAAAGTGCATACACTGATGAAATGTTTTACAATTTAATAATAGGTGTATTAACATTAAAACACCAAAAGGTATTACTAATTTGGACTCAGCCCAAAGTCATAACCATGGGTTTTGATTGAAATTCACCATTTGTGTACATCCTTTTCTGCTATTCTTAAGTATTCATTTAGATTTTATACAGTATCAGCAAACTTACAGATAATTACGATATAGTAAGTTTGGCTCCACCCTGGGTTCAAAACCCTTACTTTGGGGATCATCATATTTACAATTTTGGTAAACGGTTACCTGCTCTCTCCATTTAGTATCAACAGAACTAAAGAAGATGTTATTTAAGTATTTTACACTTAAACACTATATACCAAGTTTGGCCCCAACCATGGGAATCATGAAATTTACAACTTTGGCAGAGACTTTCCTGCTCTACATCACAATGCATTTAGTTTTTCTTACATGTATGCGCTTCTTGAGAAGAGATTTTTGAAAATTTAAGTTCCCCTTGTTCCAAATGGAAGACGAAGATAACGAACAGTGATCAATCTCATAACTCATATAAGCAATACAAAATAGATAGTTGGGCAAAAACGGGCCCCAGGATATACCAGAGGTGGGATCAGGTGCCTAGGAAAGGTAAGCATCCCCTACCGACCGTTCGCAACTGCCGTGAGCCCTATATCTTGATCCAGTAAACGGAGTTATCCATAGTTAAAAGCAGTGTATCTAGAACGGCCTAGCACTCGTTATGAAACACATCAGACAACATTTGTCCCAATGATAAGCTTTATTAGCAAACTACATGTAGATCGTTATAACGACCATATAATTCGCAAAATGCTCACTTTAAACGAGACTGTTGAAACACATGCACCATCTACTTGTTTATCAACAGCCTGCCTCGATTTAAAAGATGGCCATATCATAATATATGATCATTTCATATAATTTGAAGACGAAGTAATTATGTAAACTTACCTCCTGCAAAAATCAAGATAGCAGATATAGACAGGCTAACTCCAGCAATGGCATGGAACATTATGCAAGTTTTCTTTCTTCCATACCTAAAATGACAGTTAATCATAACAAAAACATCCATGCATAAAAATACAAGACATTTCAAACGAGAGCTTTGATGAAGTGCGATGTTTAGCAGGAAAACATCGTTCATTTTACGTGCTTATTACAAATATCTGCTATACAACAGTCAGTTAGATGTGCTTGTGTTGTTTGGGATATAAAACGACACTACATCCGGTGGAAGTACCACATATTTTGATTTCAGTGTCGTGGGTAATTTAGCAGTGGGAGTTCTTCTATATCATTCCAAACTCTACCGTCCCGTGGGGATCCGGGCTAGAATAGGCCCTCGGTACTTGTCGTAAGAAGCGACAAAATCGCGTGTAGTTTCACCACCCGAACCTTTGTTTAAAGGAACTACTCCCTCATCATGAATCTTTGACGGATTGTTACGCCGTTCTTGACACACTGATTTTGACTGCGAATAACTCCGTTTACCTGATCAGGATATAGGGCTCGTGGCTGGTGTGACCGTTCGACAGGGGATGGTTACTCCTCCTAGGCACCTGATCCCACCCCTGGTGTGTCCAGGGGTCCGTGTTTGCCCAACTATATATTTTGTATTGTTTGTAGGAGTTATGAGATTGATCACTGTTCGTTATCTTCACCTTTCATTGGAGTACGTTCAAAACTATGATTCGTTATGTGAAAAAATATTATGCCCTACGTGAATCACGTGAAGAGCGAATGTGGCTTGCGCTTGAAACAAACAGTTTTTAAATAAAGCACATCAGAATAAAGACTTTCACAATTCATTGATGAGAATGATATTTTATTTCTTCTCTGCATACAAAATATACAATGAAGCAAGAAATTGGTGGGGTGGGGGGTCCCAATGAAATGCTTCAGCTAAATTAAATCGCTATTGTCGATATTCACCTTTTATTATGGGGAATTGAATATTTTTTAAATGATGTAAAAAAAAATCACATTTTCGGAGTAGTTTAGAAGTTTATTAAGAACTCTAACACTTTTGCATTTATGCCTGATTACGTACTCACATGAACCTATACATATATTGTATATTATCATAATTCTATATTATAACGATGATCATATTTTCTGTGGTACGACAATCTTTATTTGTACATGTATAACATGATATGTTTGTATACGGGAGAGGTTGTCTAAGTTACTTGTAACCAATCCCTTTGTATATTTATACAGCAAGACATGTTCAAATTAGAAGGATATTAGTTATTTTTGTACCAGAAGCTTGTACTGACTACCTTCAACATTTTTATGTACAAATAAATAGAAAATTACTCTCTGATAAATAAGTACAATGTAGATAATAGATGAACAATAATAAACAAATAGTAAATTTAGGTCTCTGCTTAAAACAGAAATTCAAAATTATTACGGATATCAAATCCAAAAGAAACTGGTCCGATATTGAAGATGTAGAAATTGACAAGAAACTATCTTCGATTACATCCCTTCATGCTAGGTGACTTGTGCAGGCTGTCGAGGGTCTATCAAAACAAACTGATCGGATCAAAGGTGCATTTACAACTTACAACTGTTTGCATTTAAATATGTGTGCGCTGAGGTGAGTAATGACACATATGAATACTGACTGCTAATAGTGAATGTCAATTTGTACATATTCGATGCAGTTTCGTGTTTGAAAACCGATATAACAACAAATAATAGGATGTAAATATAAATAATAATGTAAATAATAGGATGTAAGAATAAATAATAATTTAAATAATAGGATGTAAGTATAAATAATAATGTAAATAATAGGATGTAAATATAAATAATAATGTAGCAATAATGTAGCAATATTCCATTATCACCTGCATATGGTGTTTATATATCTCAACTGATTCGATATGCAAGAGCTTGTTCTGGGTATAGTCAGTTTTTAAATCGAGGTAAGCTACTGACAAACAAGTTGATGGTACAGGGATTTCAACAGTCTCGATTGAAGTCAGCATTTCACAAATTATATGGTCGTTATAACGATCTAGTTCGTCAATACAACCTCGCATTGGGTCAAATGCTGTCTGACGTGTTTCATACCGATTGTTAAACCGTTCTTGGCACACTGATTTTGACTGCGGATAGCTCCGTTTACCTGATCAGGATATGGGGCTCACGGCGGGTGTGACCGGTAAACAGGAGATGCTTACTCCTCCTAGGCACCTGATCCCACCTCTGGTGTGTCCAGGGGCCCGTGTTTGCCCAACTATCTATTTTGTATTGCTTGTAGGAGTTATGAGATTGATCACTGTTCGTTATCTTTACCTTGCATGTAAGTATAATTAATAATGTAAATAATAGGATGTAAGTATAAATAATAATGTAAATAATAGGATGTAAATATAAATAATAATGTAAATAATAGGATGTAAATATAAATAATAATGTAAATAATAGGATGTAAGTATAAATAATAAACTTCAGCAAGTATTTTTAAATATTCAATATCGAGTAGAGTGAATAGACTGAGCAAAAATCTTCGTTAAGTTGAACTCGTACCCCCAAAAATACTTTGAATAGCAGTTTGCGATGAATTTATTTTCGCAATCGTTAATATAATCGTGAAGATAGCAAAAATGAAACCCAAGCGAATATCCCCCCTTTACAGTAAGTGTTTCTTGCTGCTGGTTTTCTTGTTTGCGAAGAGCCATTCTCAAACTAGGATTTGCTTCGGTCTGGAAGCGAGGTTAAACTTCTCGCTCAGGAAACAAACAGTACCGAGTGACCTGTTAACAGCGGCAGCTTAGTAACTTAAAAAAAACTAAGTGGACTGTTATAATTATAACACAACGTGATCAGTATACATAGCTTCACCAAATGTGAATGTTTTTATATACTATGTTCCTACTTATATTTTGGCGGGAATATATTTGTCAAATAATATAAAATTTGCATACTAGACATGGAGAGAATCCTGACTGTATTAGATTTTCACGACTTACAACCGCGTTGAATACGATTGATTGGGGTTTAGCGCCGTTTTGGCTATATTTCAGCCATGCTACGACAATTTTAAATATATGAGTATACTATATATAATGCTATCTACGAAGCAAAATATTCTTAAAACCATATCCCCATGACTATTGTATTGGGCATTTGTGGGATTTCTGTATAAGGATAAAACATCTACATAATAACATGTAAAATTGATTATGTCTACCTGAGTAACCACTTACGTGTCAGTGGTTTTTTTTATCGAAAAATAAATTGCATTGTATAATGAAAATTAAACAGTGCATACACGGATGTAAATGTTAGTAAGTAAATTAATTACCTGTTGATTGTAAACATATAGAGGAATACGCTTGGGATCTCTACGATGCCGTTGAAAAAGAAATTCAAGTACATATTTCCACTCATTGAACCGGAAGTCAGGAAAAGTCCGTAGTAAGTGATGCTATTCACAAACCTGAAGAACAAAATAAAAGAAAAGAAACGTACAAACCCTATATAAAAACAAATCCTTCATCTAAAACGTATGGAAACAAATTTCTTCATCCCTATTTCTCATCACAAATTCTCTTTGGTAATGCAGAATCATCCTATATGTACTACTTGTGTTTCAGTGTAATTAGTGATCTTCCCACATTTGTGAAAGATTATTGAATGAGGCTTGTAATGATAAGAGTATGTATATTGTTTTACCATATAATCCACACTAAGATGGAGGTCAGTAAAATGTGTCTGTTTCTGAAGATATCCAGGATCGATAACTTCTCCAAACCCCGTGAGTCCTTGTTGATCGTTCCCGGTTTCTTGTCATCAGATTGGAGTCCGTTAACGACATTATCCTTCTCCACTCCGTTAACGTCATTACCCTTCTCCACTCCGTTAACGTCAGTAGCCTTCTCCACTAAAACCTGTATCTCCACATTCACTAATGCTGTGGCCGCCAATATCTCCGTAGCGTCTTTCTTGTTCCATTTTGCAGCGCGTTTAATCCACTCTTTAGCTTCTTCAAATCTACCATTAGCAACAAGCCATCGCAGAGATTCATGCAGTATCCTGTAAAGTTTCATTGCATACACAATTATATGAGTACCAAAGTCCCGAGAAGCTCATGAAAATGATACGTGTGAAATAAATGAACTAGATGAAAGGTGAAGATGACGGTCAACGACCAATCTCATAAGTCATATAAGCAATACAAAATAGAGTTGGGTAACCACGGACCCCTGGACACACCAGCATTGGGATCAGGTGTCTACAAGGTGTATGCATCCCCTGTCGACCGGTTACACCTGCCGTGAGCTCAGGATTCCAAATTCAATTAGTACTGAGTTTCCTAGATTGATTGATTGATTGTATATTGTTCGAGATTTTTTCACTCATATGGAGACGTCACCATTGCCGTTGAAGGGCTGCAAAATTTAGGCCTATGCTCGGTGCTTACGACCTTCGATCAAGGAGGGATCTTTATCGTGTCACACCTGCTGTGACATGGAACCCCAGTTTTTGCGGCCAAATGCGAAAGACCGATCCATATAGTAATCTCTTACGACAAGCAAGGTGGTACACTTATTTTAACTCAGATTACTGATAAATACAACGAATTGTATTTCATTGATGAGCAATGAATCTTTTTCAGAGAAATTGTAAACTTTTAGTTTGTACGTTCTTCACAAACATCTAAATATATGACTGCTACAATAGAAAAGTGTTCCTCAAGATCTCATGTAACATGTGTTCTAAACTTTGAATTGATGGTGTCTATAAAATAACCCTACCCTTTACCCGTTCATGCTGAAAATGGTCACTATGTATGAAAAAGGTGAAGATAGGGATATCGATCAATCTTATGAATCCTACAACTAATGCAAAATCTTGAACAGGGCAAACAGGGATCTCTGGACGCACCAGACGTAGAATCAGGTGTCTAAGAGGTGTATGGATCCCCTGTTGACCAGTCAAAGCCGCCTTGAACCCTCAATCTTTATGGAATAGTGAGTAGTCATACGTCTAATAATCAGTATGGAACACGTTAGACAGTATACGACCTAACGATAGGTTGTAAATAAGATCACTATTTTGCAAAATAATTGATAGTTGAAAAAAAATGTTGAAAGTCCCTCACAGTCGATCGAGGCCTGGCTGGGAGATTAAAATTCAACTGTATTCTGGACCCCCTAAAACAACAAATCACTGAAACAGTTCAATACCTTGATCCGCTACCCAGTACAAGGAAAATAATTAGGAAACGTACCATCGTGTTCCGAGACTATGGACACCAACGAGACCTGCAGCTAACATGGTGTACCGCCAAGACACGTGTCTAAGAAGGAAAGCAATCAGTGCCATAGAGGAAATACAAAGTCCCCATGTTATACTTCCCAGAGAGATCACAAATCCCCTTGATTCTGCCGGAAATAACTCCAACAGAAGTGTACCTAGCACTAGTCCAGACCCCTACAAATCAAGAGTCTTGCTTTTAATGCATACATTTGTAATACGAGTAAATGATTACTAAACATCTGAAGGTATTGCAATTGGGAAGTAGTCCTTCATTGCGATTGATTTGAGCATCAATATTTGATTTCATACTTGACTAAACACTCCGGTCAGGAATCTCAAGATGACAAAGGCAGTGAACCATGGGACAAACGACGCCAATATGAAGCACCCGGACAAGGAGATGAACGTGGTGTAAATTATCAGTATACGGCCATATTTGTCTGCAAGCGCGGGAAAAAGAGTAGCGCCAAGCATCCCTCCTACCACTGCCATTGTGGTACTTAAACTACCGAGTCCTTCTGAACCGCAAACCAGATTCCACTGAAAGACATTTAATATTGTAATCACCACACGGGTAAACGCATTATCGGCTATTCGGTTTTTGCCGAACATTCGGTTTACTGATGTTGTATGTTTGTGAAAAATAGGGTAAGTTCATACGTGCTTTTACTGATAAATTCGCATTCTATGTTAAATTATATACTAAATATGTATATGTGATAATCTTTTCATCAGCTAAAGACGCTCTCCAAGCAAGTCCCATTTAAGAGATTAGCAGCACCGAAAAAGTATTCTGTAAAAATATACCAAAACTGTTATACAATGTACTATAGCAGTAAGGAATTCGAGGGGATATTCATTTGTATTTTTAGACTTCGACAATCTTTTAAGAAATGATAGATCGAAATAAATCAACAGTAAGAGAACAATAGATTTTATTAAAAACACCAAAACGAAAATACATGTATATGTTAAGTAACCTACTAAGAACTAAACCTTGATGTACTACCTACCAAAGACCAATCCACGTGTAAATCGAATGTAACAAGTTATATTCACGGTACTTTCTTTCGTTTGTATGGAATTTATTATACAGAGGGTCGTGACAGTCGAGTGAATGAAACATCTTGTCGCTGCGCAATGAAAGGCGAAGAAAACGAACATTGATTAATCTCATAACTCCTATAAGCAATACAAAATAGATAGTTCGGCAAACACAGCCCCTTAACACATCAAGGGTGGGATCGGGTGCCTAGGAGGAGTAAGCACCCCCTGTCGACCGGTCACTCCTGCCGTGAGCCCTATATCCCAATCAAGTAAATGGAGTTATCCGTAGTCAAAATCAGTGTTTTAAGAACGGCCTGTTTAACAATTCGTATGAAACACGTCAGACAGCATTTGACCCATGATAGGTTGTATTGACGAACTGAAGCGTTATAACGACCATATAATTTGTGAAATGCTGACTTCAATCGAGACTTTTGAAAGCCCTGCACCATTAACTTGTTAGTCAGTAGCTTGCCTCGATTTATATATCTTAGATATTCGGAGTATCACTCTGTTGAAGACTATACATTAATCGCTCTCAAGAAAACAAATTTTCTCTTCATGTAGAAACGATGTGTTACCGTATAACTGTGTTTTGTTGTTGGTTTTTTTTTGTTGTTGCGATAATCCAATTGTTGCTTTGTTTGTGAGTATTTTTGAATCGCAAACAATTAAATTCGCTTACAATCTGCACCGATTGTGTAGCATATCTTACAAGATAAAATTAAATCAGTATGCAGAAACTCACCATCTCGGATGTAGTACTACTTAACTCTGTACACGCACCTGTTTAACTTGTTGAGTGACAACACGCGTATAACGTTAATGGTAGTTCTGTACAAAATTGAAATATGTCAAGTGTCTAAATTGGTATTGACTAAAACCCGGTCTCGGTCCCGGTCTTCGGTCTCGGTCCCGTGACTAAAATCCGGTCTTCGGTCCCGGTCCCAGATACTTTTATTCGATAAAAAACAATATATCAGGATATTTGAGCCCCATTTCTCAATAACTTAGGTATGACATATCATGCCTGCATTCTGGTAGTAAATTGATCATATTATTTTCTTTCGTAAAATAATATGTGAAAACTCCGGGACCGGTGGATCCGAGAAATAAAAACAATGCTAAAAGCTGGTCCCGGTCTCGACATTTTTCCTCAATAGCCGCTATAATCTACCTTTTCATAAAAAATATAAGGACGTGATACTCAATGGTATCCCTTTGCATACATATATTTCTGATTTATTGTGTGTGTAGGTTTTTTATTCCAATATTCTTTATATTCATGTCAGAATCGAACTCAACTACATGTACGTGACATTTTGTCCCATATGATCACGTTACACTACCTTTTCATAAGAAGATAAGGATGAAGAAGGGAAATAATATATTTGTACTTATCCTGGTGTGTTTGTTTGTAATTTACAGTTAGTTTATTTGTTCATTTATTTTATTTCTTCTATTCCTGTCAAAATCAGATTTCAAAGATTCATGTTTTGTATTCCGAACCCGATCTCTTTACATGGGTATATATTTTACATATATTTGTATATAACCAATAAATAATAACTATAAAATATTTCTTCCTTTCTTATTTGATACTTAGTTTTCTTTTTTCAGTTGTGTGTGGTGTTTTTTTTTTTGTTTTTCTTTTTTGTTTTTTTTTTTAGATACAGTGCTTTCAAAAAAAGTCCACCTGATATATTTATAGTATCTTTAAAAGTGTGTCATACATAGAGCACATGCTCACCAAAAACTCTTAGATTCTGTATACTTATACAGAAGATACCCTCTGACTTTAGATGATCTTCAAATAACCTATGGTATGTTTTTACTGTAATATTATGTGGTAACTATATTTATTGTGAATAATTATATACGTATACATGTACAAACATACATGTATATCTATTAATCATGCTGCACAAAAACTATTTGTTTCCTATTTTCAAAATATCTTATATTTCAAAGTGCATAAATTTGACATAAACTGACAAATTTACAAACAATGAAATCTACATTTATAAATATGCAAGGCATACATGTAAATTCATTTAAGAAATAAATTTCAGTTTTGAAAATACGAATAAGGCCCACTGTTAGCGCTTCATGAAAAGTATGCCTGCGTGAAGCATTTTATACTCTCGTGTATTTTTACTAACCATTCAAAAGTTATGGCTAAGGTTAAAGATTTTCAAAAGTAGGTCAAATTTGAAAGGTGAAGAATTACATGTAAAGAAAGGTCTTGTCACAAGGAGTACACATGTGAAATATGAAAACCCTATTAACATGCATTCAAAAGTTATGCCGAAAGTACAAGTTTTTGTTGACAAACAGACGGACTGACCAAAAACTATATAAATGCGCCCCGAATATCCGATGACGGGGGTATAACATTTGCTTTTCAAAAGCATCACTCTTGTATTCAGAATCTTTCTGGAAAGGGGCGGGGGGAGGGGGTTCTTGACAAGAGTGCACATTAATTTTGTTTCGCTATCAACAACAATTATTCATCATGTTTCAATAATTATAATAAAATTGAAGAACAATATTTGTTTTGGGTTTTTTCCATTTTACTAATGAACATAATTTTTTAAAGTACTTCGTACATCGTACATTCTGGACTCATATTTTGCATGTGCAGTCTACTTTGTATTATTCTAATTTACATAGAGGCTTTTCGTCCCTGATTACAATGTAAATAATGTCATAATTTAACAAATTAATGCGATTCTCACGATACACCCGTAAATGAGAGAGAGAGAGAGAGAGAGAGAGAGAGAGAGAGAGAGAGAGAGAGAGAGAGAGAGAGAACAGTCAGCCGTGTATACATGTACATGTTCAGAGACCCGGTTCGGAATACACCAACATTGAATTTGAAAATTTTATCAATCGTGTGGTCAGGTGTCTGACCTTTAAATGAAAAAAAAGAAGAGAATTAATTTTGTAAAAAAATACATTCAACAGTTAATTACAAACAAATACACCAGGATAAGTACATCTATATTATTTCTCTTCTACACCCTTATCTTTTTATAAAAATGTAATGTAACGCGTTCATTTCGGAGAAAAACAAATTCACGTAGTTGAGTTCGATTTTGACATAAAAAGGAAAATTGGAATAAAACACAAACATACAATAAATCAGAAACATACACGTGCATACAAAGGAATGTCATAGAATATAACACTCTTATCTTTTTTAATAAAAAAGTAGATTAAAGCGACTAATTAGGAAAAAATAAAAATGTCGAGACCGGGACCGACTTTTAGCACTGTTTTTACTTCTCGGTCCCACCGGTCCCGGAGTTTTCACATATTATATATATAATTATTTTACAAAAGACAACAATAATATTATCAATCAACTATCAGAATGCAGGCATGATATGTCATATCTAAATTTAACGAGAAATTGGGGCTAAAATATTCTGATGTATTCTGTTTTTATCGAATAAAAAAATCTGGGACCGGGACCGGAGGTTTTAGTCACGGGACCGAGACCGAAGACCAGGACCGAGACCGGGTTTTAGTCAGTACCATCTAATTTGTAATTTGTAACAGTGTTTTGGGATTTTTTCCCAAAATTTGTGATACGCAAAAATAACCCGTTAAACGGTCATTCCTCAATTGGCACAAATGCACTATTTCCTCCCATCCAATGTACCGTAACTGCGGGGGTATTAGTCCCTCAGGCAGTTCTATTTGTTGTATTGGCAAAACAGTGGGTAGGATCGCGGAAAAGCAAAATCATAAAATAAGTCTACATTGAACTCTTATCTAAGGCAACACATATCGTCTAATCAGGTCAAACACATGAAAACGATACGTATTACATTTCAAACCCATGTATTGATGTTTAATATGTAGCATTGTTCTAAACTATCAATTAATCGGATATATTGAAGAATAATGGATGCAGCATTTCTTTGACCTTTGCGATAACCGCGTTAGAATAATAGATAAAATTTCTTCCGTATCCTCAACAGTTCATAATTTACTGCCCAGTCTGTGGACCAGTGTGAAATTGACAAGAACAGTTGATTCAGACAATTCGATGCCTGTTGTGATCTGCTCTATAACATGGGATGCTTACTCCTCCTAGGCACCTGATCCCACCTCTGGTGTGTCCAGGGGTCCGTGTTTGCCCAACTATTTATTTTGTATTGCTTGTAGGAGTTATGAGATTGATCACTGTTCGTTGTCTTCACCTTGCATGGAAGAGCTAAGTTCTTGTTTTCTCTAGCAGTGTAGAGTCAATAATTCAATCCTTCAAATTCAATCATTTAAAAAGAAAAGCTGTCTTTTTCGCTAGAAAGAAAGACGTAGACTATCCCAATCTTAATCTTCTACAGAGTCGATTAGAATTTTAGATCAGCACAACCCCTCTGGCTTTATATTTTCTCAGGATGTAAGTTGGTCACATTATATCAACACATTACTTGTCAATGCCAAGAAAAACTGGGGATTTTGAAAAATATCAATTCAAACTTAATCGTAAAACATCGCTGGTGAGCATTTGTTTCATAAGACCACAACTAGAATACGCCTCAGAAGTATGGGGAGGATTGTAAATCGAAACAAATCTGAAATGTTAAAAACATCTCTATTAAGTGTAGCAAGAATAATTAAAGGATTAACTTTATTTGCATCAAGATAATCTCTTTATTTGGAAATAAATTGGGAACAGCTTCACATTAAGTGGAAAACAACACGATTAAAAGCAATGTAAAAAGTGGACCAGAATTTGACTCCAAACTATTTTAAAGAATGTTTTCCTGGCAAAGCTACAACACAAGAAACACATTACATTACAATGTACCTAAATGTAAACTTCAAATCTAACAAACTTCATTTCTCCCAACTGTTATGAATTTAATTCCCTACCTTTTGAAATCAAACAAAGATAATCTCTTAGGGATATCTATGAATAAATTTTTAAAAAATGAAAGAAACGTCACCCCCTCTTTACTTTGCATGTGGCAACCGTCGTTTAAGGTGGCTCACTACACCCTGTGATATTTTTTCCAATCAGTATGAAATGATTTAATCATTAAATATATGATGATATATAATAAGTATATATGCCAAAAAGACAGAAAATATGCAAATTTGGATAAAAACATGGCTTACAACAACATTATTTCAACACATATGAACAAAAGACTTTGGCGGATTTGAATTCGAGATCTGCGATTCACCAACCCAATGCTTTAACCACTGAGCTACATTGATAGACAATGAAGTCGATCGATACAAATAATTTCACAAAACATTTAAATCGCCATATTGTGACGTAGTGTCATAAAGTGTATAAACTTTAGTGTAGTAAGCTACCTTAAATAGTATGCATACAAGGTTTAGACACAACTGTATATTAAAAAAATATTTATTCCGTTGTAACACCATTTATGTACTGTGGAAAAGTTGAGGATGAATATCATTAATTGTTTACATATCCTAGGTATAAAGAAGTCGGAAATATTCTTTTTAATGATATATTTGAAAATTGGCAACTTGCATATTGTCAATACTTATGTTTTTATTTAGGGCGAAAATTCCCTTAGTGATAGTGAAAACGAATATCTGTTTACCATCATACAAATAGTTATCAAACTTGGTGGTCATTTTGATTAATTAGAATATATTATTACTTTGTTTTTCTTTAAGCGATCAACATGCGCTAGATTATATTTATATTTACAATGACTGTTTTACCAGGCATACCAAAATAGCTTGCTATATATACATGTATATGGGAGATAACGTTCTAAGTTTTAAGAACTTGTGCTCAATCCCTTTGTAAATTCAGTTGCAATAAAATATATATGTTCAAAGCAGAGATGATATACTTTTAAATTTTATTATGAAAAGCCCAGAAAAACTACAATTTAGTTAACAGGGGATAAATATCGTGAAATGTAAGTATTGTGATGGAAACACGTCTTCAATAGATTCAAAATATATATATGAAGTAGAAAGGTGGGGTGAGATTAATCGTTTTGTTTTTAGGGTTGAGTATTCATTACTCTCAGAGTTAAAAAAAAAGTAAACGAGGAAAAATCATTTAATTTCAGAGACATTATGTTTACTTTTAAAAGCTTCCATTTCATTATACTGTAGGGATTTAGTTATAATACTAAAAGGTTCAAATGGAAAATGTTAGCAAGCAATTGAATAGCATTTAATCATTTTAGATATGTATCCTTAAAGACTCATTTTAATCCCTCTGGATATGGTCTCCTAATGCACTGTGTTCGTCTGAACAAGACAGAGTGCTCACTATGGGTGTTGACCGGTCAACAAGGAATGCTTACTCTTCCTAGGCACCTGATCCTATATAGGGTGTATACAGGGTTCTGTATTTGTCTTCCTATCGTCTTTGTATTTTGTTTTTGGATTTATGCCATTGACAAATATTCGAATAGTTTGTGACTCATGCTAACTGACCTCTGATGCCACGGTCTCCGGTCCGAAATATTCGTAACCATCACTACAAGGTATGCTCTCCTGTATTATAAGCCCAGACCTGTTTATCTCTCTGATGACGTCACATTGACGAGGAGACAGCGTGGCGTTCTCCCATCTGTCAGGTTGATTGTAATGCTTTGTTAGATGATCGGTTGAAACCTTACAGATGAAATCCGGAATGTGTCCTAGAATAAAAAAAAAAACCCATAACATCTGTACATACCCTGAAGCGCATTATTACACCACTTGCACGGAACGGTACGAACCGATTCTTGCACTGAACGGTTAGCACGGAACGGTAAAGGGTTTGCAGGGAACAGTGAAGGGTTAGCACGGAACGGTGAAGGGTTTGCACGGAACGGTGAACTATCTGCACGGAACGCTCAACTGTTTACATGAAACGCTTCGCACAAAATGTTGACCACTTTGTAGGCGTGGCTTGTACACTTCATGAGCAACGGCCAGTATTTTTTTTGGTTCATCCTGGGGTTAGTTTAAACAAGAAATGGTTTCAATATAATGATAATATTATAAATATCAAAAAAGGTTAAGAAAGTAGGGATAATGATCCATTTAAAATTGATTGTTCATGTACGACGCGGAAAATTCCGTTTTTACGTATTAGCTAAATAATTATGAACACGTTTGAATAAAAACAAATGAATATTTCGATTCGGAAATTAAAAAAGGGTGCAAAAATTGTATTGTCATGGAATATTGTTTATTTAACTTTTATTGACTCATTGCTCTTTTACATTCATTGAAAATTAAATGTGTGTCTGTTTCGCTATTTAAAATATATGTATATTCCAAACCAGATTTTAATTAAACTATAGATTTTAGTATACGTGTATGACAACAGATAAAATGATTTTTAAAAACCTTATCGTCAGGCAAGACTGAAACACATATACTCGGGCGGGGAAGGGGTGCATCTACACATCGTGCATGTATTAGGCAGTCGATAAGAACCTGTTACCTTGGGTCAGAATGAACAGTATAAAACAAAAACGAAACAATAAAAATCTGAAATAGGTTGACGAATAAATCAAATATATAAATGAATAGATAAAGCAAATACAAGCTAACTACAGTAATGATAAATAGATTCCTCAATTATGTATGCGAGTAGATCTGAAATCTAATTGTAATTAGACTGTTTTATTTGCCTCAATTTTAAACCTAAATGAAACATAACGGACAAAAAATTAAAACGCCTCTTTTGTCATATTTCAGTTGTCCCCACCGATTTCCACACCTTTTGTACGAATGTTAATTTCAAATACCCGGATTAGCTACTTGAAATTTGCTTAAAATACACAAATTATACACTGGTCAGTCTTTGCATTATGCAGACAGTTTCGATAAATAATTACGATGAACATATTTTAATAAAAAAAATAATGAATATCAAGCAGTCAAACTTTTCTGTGATTATAACAAGAGTACCACAAACGTACAGTATACGCCCATCAGACAATGAAATTCAATCTAAGTATATCGTGTACTCCGAGTTTATATCACACATTCTGTATAGAAAAGCATTAAAGTAGGTCATGGTGCACCAATCCATCTGACATGTTAATTGATTATGTATTTCTTTGAGAGGGAGGTTGTGACAAAATGTCAGAGCAATATATATCTATAATGATAATAGGTGCAGGAAACCATTTGATCTACTTTTAGCCCTAAAGTAGGTCATGGTGAACCAAATAAATTGAAATGTGAATTGATAATGTTAACTGATAATGTTTTTCTCTGAGAGGGAGGTTGTGACAAAATTTCAGGGCTATATCTGTGACCATGCTGCAAAAAAATCCGGAAAACATTTTGACTTACTTCTACCCCCAAAGTAGTTCACTGTGCACCAATTCAGCTGAAATTCTAATTGCACTTGAATCCCTCCAAGAGGAAGCTTGTGACTAAAGAGTCCGGAAAACTGTTTGATATATATGTACTTAAAGCCCTAAAGTCGGTCAAGGTACAATAATCCAGCTGAATTGCAAACTTATTTTTACGTTTCTTGAGGGAGAAATTGTGACCAAATTTGAATTCGTTACAGTAAAAAAAAAGTCCGGAAAACATTACCTCGGAGGGACGATCTGACAGCCAGATGTACGACAGCACTGAAATATAATCTGTCCCGTCTAATGACTGGTGTATAAAAAGTAATCAACCCTCTAATAAAATGCCAACAGTTCTGACCTCTGGGTGTACGGTTCATACCCCAGGGTGAGACTAAAGTCATATTTTGAAAATCCATTACATTTGAGGGGAAACAAAACTTCCATACTTCTGAACATCAAAAAGGCAAACTTGCATGGTTATAATGAGTTGTGAACTACAATTGTGAACTCTGTGACCCCAGGATTATATGGAGTGTTCTACTAAATATACCTAACACAGAAGTAGCAAATTACCAAATTATATGTTAGAAATGTCTATGCATGAATGATTTTTAAAATCTCATGCGCGTGAGCTTTGGAAAATGTGATGCATTGTGCTCAGGTGACATTTAAGGTCCATACGCCTCTTGTTGGTCTTACACAAACAATAAGGCTCGAGAATTTGCGATTCGTTAATTTCAGTTATACCTTACAAAGACCAATTAACTGCTAATTCTAATTTCAATTATATTTCATAATTGTCCGTTTTACTTACCTATAAAGACATATATTACCACGGGATATGTAACCATTGGCAGACAGAACACATTATAGGCAAATTGTAAGTTCTGATAGCGGCCATATTTCCCAAGAGAACGGAGTATTCCATCCACATCCATTGTTAATGAATATAAGGCATACACTATTTTGTGAATTAACTTATATTTATCGAATTATTCATTAACAGGACTGTCTACGTGATGTTAAATATATTATAAGGTAAGTAAATTTAAATATTAGCATCCATTGCAGTTTAAGTTTCCCCTACTTCTAATGTTAAAGCGAGTGTCGGTGAGAAAGAAAACAACTACTGTCTAGTGATTTTGCCGGAAAATATTGATTTAAAAAAAGGATGTCCCAAAATCTGATCTACAGGGTGAATTGGGCACGATCACCTTCTTGCGCTGTTGATTTCACAACATCTTGACATTTCCAACAAAATCTTTATACTAAGCTGATCTCGAGATTTGTACTGTACGTGAAATTCTAGAAGTTGGTAAAACATAAGATAACTCTTAAGAACTGGAACTGAATATATACATCAATATTCCTTTCGATTCAATTTAAATTGCAGTAGAAACTTTTAGTATTACGTGTATTTACTAATGGTGAATAGAGGATGATCACGCCTCCCTGTTACATGATTCTACCTTTGGGGTTTTCAGGGGTTGGTTTCCCAGGGGTGCTGTTTTAGGCGGGGGTAGGTTGCAGGGGTGGGTGGTGTTTCCAGGGGGTGCTGTTTTAGGCGGGGGTGTTTACAGGGGTGGGTGGTGTTTACAGGGGGTGGTGTTTACCCTGCTCACCTTATTGACAAAATTTTGCATTCTTGACGGGGTTGATGAGATTGTTCACTGTTCCTTACCTTACCAATGCCTATTAAATGTACATCCTTCCATCACTTATTGTTTAAAAATTTATGACAACATATCGAAATCTGGTATGAACCGAATATGTAAATTACAAAAACGAGCAGCTAGAGTTATTTTAGATGTTCACCCTGATTCCTCGTCAAAACCGTTATTCAATAAACCGTGGGTGGTTAATGGTATATGAATTAGTATACTTTTTTATAAATACTTAAGAGACCTCTGTGGCTGAATGGTTAGAACATCGCGCTCAGAATCACACGGCCTCTCACCTCTGGTCGGAGCGGGTTCGATTCTCGCTCGCGCCGGTAAGTGAGAACGTTTCCCAGTTTACTGGCGGAAGGTACGTTGTATCTGGGTTCTCTCTTCCACCAATAACAAACTGGTCGCCACCAGATAACTGAAAAATGGTTGAGTGTGACGAAAAACAGCACAATCATTGTATACTCATCACTATTTAAAACATTTAATGACATGGCCCCCGCATATCTTAAATATACGTGTATATCACCCTCCCCAACTCCAAAATAAAAATAATGTGACATCTGTCATGTCTCCTGGTCTGACATGGTAAACATTGCATGTGGAGTTTGAGATCATAATCTGTTAAACCATTCTTTACTATCGGGACAAATTGTGAATGCAAAATCCCCGTCTGGTCTTTCAGTATATCATTATGAGTCCTCACATATGAATTTAGTAATTAAAACTTTAAAAAAAAATATCTGGAATAACGTGCCGTATACAATATTCTGTATTTTGGACTATTTTTCTCTCAGTTAAAACAGCTTAAACTTTTGCATTACAAGATTTAAAATGAACCTCCAGTTAAAATATGCCACTCCTTTCTTTACATATTTAAAAGTGCAAACCATCCACAATGACGTAAAACAGTTTTATTTGAATGACATTGATCAAGAGCCTGAAAATCATGAAATCAACACAATAAGATATACAATGACAGACTCGCATACAATGTTTACCCCAGTCCATTGTCATAAACTGATATAATGTCACACTGTTCTGACCGACCTTTCTGTGGGATAGATTTTTAACACCAGCTAGACAAGGAATACTGCTCGTGTGATGCCTTCCTGCATTGAAACTTGTTGTATAATGAGCTGATGAAATTCTGAGCAGGAACAGTATTTAAATCCAGGCAGGCTACTAACAAAAAACTGATGATATAGGAGTTTTAACAACGTCATTTAAAAGTCAGCATTTCGCAAATTATATGGTCATTATAACGATCTAGTTTACCAGTACAACCTGACATTGGGTCACATACCGTCTGACGTGTTTCATACCGATTGTTACGCCGTTCTTTACACACTGATTTTTGATTACGGATTACCCCGTAACCTGATCGAGATATAGGACCCACTGTCGACAGGGGATGCTTAATTCTCCTAAGCACCTGCTCACACCTCTGGTATACCCAGGGGACCGTGTTTACCAAACTCTTAATTTTATATTATACGTTATCTTCACCTCTATCTTCAAGTTATTACAGATGCCCTATCAAGAATGTCGAGAACGTTGTTTTGTTATTTTTATGTGATGCACATATGTTTATGTATTTAGGGTTTAATTGAGAAGAATTTATTGTCATTCAAACTTTTTAGGGGGTGTTGTGTAATACTTGTACTTGAGTGACTCCTGTGACCTAAATCTTCTGGATGCCCGAAAGATAACGTAACACATGTTTTCCTGTCAATATTTTATAACTGTCTCTCATTAATGTTCCGGAGACTTCACATGGGCCCCGCATGAAATGCGGGAACCATATAGTAATCATACTGTCCGTCCGTCCGTCCATCAACACTTTTTTCGTGTCAAGATAACTCAAACAGTTTTCATTGTACAGTTTTCTAATTTTGTACTAACATACATTATGTATTTTGCAATAAGAGGAAGACACCTATACAGTAAAACTCTGATATAGCGAATTTCTGGGGACCCTCTATAAAAATTCGCTATAAGCGTAATTCGCTATACGTTTATAGCGAATTCATAATTCGAATATAACGAATTCGTTATAAAACTGATTTGTTCTACATGTATATCAGTTCTATAAGAAAGCAGCAATCGATATACTTGCGTTTGTATTGTCTTTAAGAGAAATGAAGCCTATATATTTTCGAGAAGAAATATTTTTATGCAAGAAATTTACACATTGATTTATATATGATAATTTATCTTGATAGATTATTAAATCATGCAAGAACATGTCGAGAGAGAAATGTCAACAAAATTTTGCGCAATACATACATGTACAGTCTATTGCAACTGTCATTTACTTGTTGCTTTACACAAATAAAGGAGTGTACGATAAAATAAATGCAATCAAACTTAAAATTTAATTAACGAGAATAGTAAACAATACCGGCAATATATTTCCTAAACGTATGTGTAAGTATTGTTTTGCGTTAACAACCATTTTTGAAAAAATACAAACAGAACTTTTGTAATAAGTGTGGATCCTTTATGTCAATGGAAAACGATTGTTAAAAATCACAAAAAATTTAAATGAAAAAAATAAATTCGTTATAAAAGGTGATTTTTACGTTCATTTTTAATTCAAGGGGAATAGGAATATACTTCGTTATATCCGTAAATTCGCTATATCCGTGTTCGTTATAGACGCAAAATTTTATATAGAATATATAAAGAATTTGCCGGGGAAATCGTTTTCACTTCGCTATAGCCGTAATTTCGCTATATCCGTGTTCGCTATATTTTTGGGTCATGTCACTCTGTCTGTATGTATGTCATCATCTTTGTTTTTACCACTATTTAAAAGAGATAGTTCATTTTAAATTATGATATATGCATTTCATTGATAAAGAAAAATTGCTAAAAATAACTCTACAGCATTGTGTATATGTATATGATTTTTTAAATGTGTTATTTTAAAGAAAAATGATTGGTGCTACATATATATTGAATTAAATGTACGTCATTCCCAAGCGAAAAACTTGATCGGGATCGGGATACGAAATTAAATTTCTGCCATCCGGTTGCAAAGTGGAGGTACATGTATGTTCAGACATAACTGCTTCATTGACTCATGTACTAATTGCACATTACACCTTAGAAAACTGTTCCTTTTAATAAACAATGTCACAAGATAGATACAAAATGAGTGTACCTTATTCATCAATGTTAATGAAAATCTCTATATGCCGTGTTTCACTGCTTGTTGATGGTAACGTTAACATTCTCTAAGTGAGCATTTTAATATTATGCTTATGAAATTATTTAGCACTTCGTGTTTCTGCTAGGATTAAGGGAAACTGCCTCAATGATGTATATACATATACCAGCTCCAAACAATAGAGATGTCATTTTCCTCTAATAACCCTCAGCGGGGCCTTTGCTGACCGTGTCAGATTTTTAGTTCTTAGTATAAATACATTTTGAATTATATGATACTGAATGAAACCCCGAGCAAGCGCGGGAAATCATAAATGATATTGCAAAGAGGAAGGGGTTTTTAATACACGTTTGTATTGCTGCGCACATGAATTGAATAAACGATATCTTTAATATGAATGAATTTAAGAATAATGTTGAATAATTGTGTGCATTAGTTATGTCATATTTATTGATATCATATACAGTAAATAAAACTTAATTATTAGGTATTAAGTCACTTTAATTGGAGCTCCAGATGTAATGCTCCTTGTATAACATAAATGATCTCTCAGCGTTGGAAATTAGATACTGATTTTACAAAAGGATCGTAATCCGTCATGCCGAATAGACAAAATGAACGGTCGTTACATAATTTCAGAATTTATAACTCAGTATCGCGAATGTGTTTGCATGGTAGTTTTTGTCCAGTGCGATAATTCAAGGGCAAATTGATACATGTGGTTTTTTCTTGGCAAGCGCAATTATCAAAAACATAATGCGCTATATGAATGATAGACAGACAAAACTGCTATATTGTAAAACAGTGGCCTGATTTCTTGGACATTGCCATGGTCAGGTATTGTAAAGCCAAGTTCCGGTAAAATGTTTTAACTTGAAAGTTATAAGACGCAAATTTCCTACTGAAGACTTACAAAAATACAGGCAATTTAAATCAAATGATTTTCTCATTGAACATATCTCAAGTATCTAATGTAAACAAAAAAGTTTGATATAAATAGGTTTTAAAGTGTATTTTCAAAGCTCGGTGTGTGTGTGTGGGGGGGGGGGGACTATTTTTCTCTCTTAGCGCAAAGAACGATAACTCGCATGTCTGCAATTCAGCTGTTTAACTGATAACCATTTGTGTTATATTTTCTTTGTTGAAAAATCAGAAAAAATGTTTCAAAATCGTATATTAAAAAGTATACGAAATCATTCGCTGTTATACCTTTTCGCGAGTTATCGATCTTGCGCCAAATTGTTTAAGAGAAAAAATGTCCCCCATACCGAGCTTTATATATACTCTTAAATACTTATTTTTATCAAAGTTGTTTGTTTTATCTGAGACATGCTTAATCAGAAAATCATAGTAGTTCTGATGTATTAACCCAGATTTTGGTAGGTCTTCCGTATATCTTCCATTGGTCTTAAATTACCCGTACGTCTTCAATTAGGTATGCCCATTATCACCAAACATGCTCAATCAAAATTGAAAAAAAAAAATCGGGGGTGTTTATCCATGTATTATTAAGCAAAGTCATAACAGTAACTTCTATAATCACAGGGGAAATTAAGAACATCGAACATTATCAATTTGTCAGATCGTTGGTCTCGGAAGGGGTGTCCTTATTTGAATGAAATTGATAGTACATATATGAATAAGTAATAGAATTATAAATATCCAATAAATGATAAATATGGGCCTAGTCAAAAGTATTATAACTAACACTGAACACCAACACAATTTTCTGCTGAGCATGTTAACCAGGCGCAACTTCTCGGGTTGTATTTCGGCCCGACAATGATACTGTCTCGTTCTGGGCGCTTCATTTTGGAAATTTCCATAAGGGTGATTCAAGACTAAATCACGAATTGAAAAACGAACAGGCATATTTTATTTATTCAGCAATTATAAAATCTTATTTCTTTTGTAAGATTAAAATCAACCATCGATAAACAACATATTTCTTCATATCGTATTACCTGGTTTAGATCCGCCAAAGCGTATCCACCACTCTACTCTTATTATTTCAGAGTAGTTTATCGAAAATGAAAGTAGGTTTTTAATTAATTTTACAATATTTACTGATCAAGTAAGATTCTATTATAGCTTATGGATTTCACCTCACATATGAAACAATATAAACATGCAAGCAGCAACTCTTCGACAAGCTTTTCGGACTTTATTGGAAAAACTTGTTAATATATAAGTATAGATTAAACGATATCCCGAAGAAATTTGGTTATGGATGGGAATTCATTGATCAAGGTTTACTAAACAAGAATTTATTTATTTCCTAATGCAATATAACGTCATAGCCAAAGGCACTTGTTTCATACATGAGTCCCCCTCCTTAATAATATCACAATGTACCTAACTAGATTTCGGACACCTCTCGCTTCAAGTCTCATTTTACGATTAGTTCGCTATTCATTCTCACTTTTGTGATATAAGTCGCTTTAATAGACATTGTCCTTGCTGGTATATCGTTTTCAGCAACTTACACGAAGCCCTATGTCTGTAAACTACTTGTTTATTCATCGATACCTACTGTTTAACATTTTCGCATTCATTATAAGTTATATCTGGGGATTACAGGAATTACTTTGATAGTAATAAACAGCCGATTTCAGTGGCGGATTTAAGCCCCCCCCCCCCTAAACTTTTCAAAATTAAGGTAAATCATGGTCACCTGTTTAGAAAAATGTGAACAATAAAAGAAACAATTTCTTCCAC
>NC_079171.1:32532301-32584801 GCF_947568905.1 Ostrea edulis
TACAGACACAGACAACACACAACTGTTATACACTCATAGACAACACATAACTGTTATACAGTCACTCACAGACAACACTCAACTGTTATACAGTCACTCACAGACAACACACAACTGTTATACAGTCACTTACAGACAACACACAACTGTTATACAGACACAGACAACACACAACTGTTATACAGTCACTTACAGACAACACACAACTGTTATACAGACACAGACAACACACAACTGTTATACACTCACAGACAACACACAACTGTTATACAGTCACTGACAACACACAACTGTTATACAGTCACTTACAACACTCAACTGTTATACAGTCACTTACAACACACAACTATTATACACTCACAGACAACACACAACTGTTATACAGTCACTTACAACACACAACTGTTATACAGTCACTTACAGACAACACACAACTGTTATACAGTCACAGACAACACACAACTGTTATATAGTCACTTATAGACAACACACAACTGTTATACAGTCACTTATAGACAACACACAACTGTTATACAGACACAGACAACACACAACTGTTATACAGTCACTGACAAACACAACTGTTATACAGTCACAGACAACATACAACTGTTATACAGTCACAGACAACATACAACTGTTATACAGACACAGACAACACACAACTGTTATACAGTCACTGACAAACACAACTGTTATACAGTCACAGACAACACTCAACTGTTATACAGTCACTTATAAACAACACACAACTGTTATACAGTCACAGACAACACACAACTGTTATATAGTCACTTATAGACAACACACAACTGTTATACAGTCACTTATAGACAACACACAACTGTTATACAGACACAGACAACACACAACTGTTATACAGTCACTGACAACACACAACTGTTATACAGTCACTGACAACACACAACTGTTATACAGTCACTTATAGACAACACACAACTGTTATACAGTCACAGACAACACTCAACTGTTATACACTCACAACACAACTGTTATACAGTCACTGACAACACACAACTGTTATAAAGACACAGACAACACACAACTGTTATACAGTCACTCACAGACAACACACAACTGTTATACACTCACAGACAACACACAACTGTTATACAGTCACTTATAGACAACACACAACTGTTATACAGTCACTTATAGACAACACACAACTGTTATACAGTCACTTATAGACAACACACAACTGTTATACAGACACAGACAACACACAACTGTTATATAGTCACTTATAGACAACACACAACTGTTATACAGACACAAACAACACACAACTGTTATACAGTCACTGACAACACACAACTGTTATACAGTCACTGACAACACACAACTGTTATACAGTCACTTATAGACAACACACAACTGTTATACAGTCACAGACAACACTCAACTGTTATACACTCACAACACAACTGTTATACAGTCACTGACAACACACAACTGTTATAAAGACACAGACAACACACAACTGTTATACAGTCACTCACAGACAACACACAACTGTTATACACTCACAGACAACACACAACTGTTATACAGTCACTCACAGACAACACTCAACTGTTATACACTCACAGACAACACTCAACTGTTATACACTCACAGACAACGCACAACTGTTATACACTCACAGACAACACACAACTGTTATACAGTCACTGACAACACACAACTGTTATACAGTTACAGACAACACACAACTGTTATACAGTCACTCACAGACAACACACAACTGTTATACACTCACAGACAACACTCAACTGTTATACACTCACAGACAACACTCAACTGTTAAACGGACACAGACAACACACAACTGTTATACAGTCACTCACAGACAACACACAACTGTTATACAGTCACTCACAGACAACACACAACTGCTATACAGTCACTGACAACACACAACTGTTATACAGATACTTACAGACAACATACAGCTGCTATACAGATACTTACAGACAACATACAGCTGTTATACAGATACTTACAGACAACATACAGCTGTTATACAGATACTTACATACAGCATACAGCTGTTATACAGATACTTACAGACAACATACAGCTGTTATACAGATACTTACAGACAACATACAGCTGCTATACAGATACTTACAGACAACATACAGCTGTTATACAGATACTTACAGACAACATACAGCTGTTATATAGATACTTACAGACAACATACAGCTGTTATACAGATACTTACAGACAACATACAGCTGCTATACAGATACTTATAGACAACATACAGCTGTTATACAGATACTTACAGACAACATACAGCTGCTATACAGATACTTACAGACAACATACAGCTGTTATACAGATACTTACAGACAACATACAGCTGTTATACAGATACTTACAGACAGCATACAGCTGTTATACAGATACTTACAGACAACATACAGCTGTTATACAGATACTTACAGACAACATACAGCTGTTAATATACAGATACTTACAGACAACATACAGCTGTTATACAGATACTTACAGACAACATACAGCTGTTATACAGATACTTACAGACAACATACAGCTGTTATACAGATACTTACAGACAACATACAGCTGCTATACAGACACTGATGACTACGGCTGACGACACTACTATTACGCCGTACAGGATGTAGGTATACTGTGTGACGTCAGCGGACTCTGTGGTGGTCTGTACTGTTGTTAATATAACCTCTAAAGTAATAATATTTGTCATTATTTAGGCAAATCTCCCTATGATAATCTTGTATCATTTATAGATCTTTCATCAATCGAAGTATTTATACCGTAAACCGGGAAAGTTTGGTTCAGCTTATTTTTGAAAATTTAAAAGAAAATGTAAAAGGTTTATCGGGAAGGGGGGTTGGGGTTATTTCTTCCAATCAGTACCAATGCTAACATTAAAGACGCACTTTTTCCCTGTTAATAGGTAGGAACAGTCATACATGTATGCATTACAATGTAAGATAATGAATAAGAATGATATATGTGCATATACAAAAAAGTTTCTAGATTAAAAACTTAGTTAAAAATCGCACCATGGCATTTTTCTTCTAAAAGATAATTTACAGTTCATGGACGAATCATCATTCATCTATAGCTATGCAAGCCTTAAAATGGATTGGTATGTTTCTATAACCTGGTATAAGGGCACCTGTGTTTATGTTGCCCGCCAGTTTACGGTAAAACGTCCCTACACTGGTTTTATTTTCATAAAAACGACACTTTACTATTTATATAGATTAATGTTTATTAGATGCGCAGAATTTCTAAATATTTATTAAATCTCCGGATTTATAATATGAAGTCCCCGAGGGTCTCTACAGCCCAGTCGCTAAGTACTTCGTTACTAGCTTAAAAGTACGGGTGTATATTTAATTGCTGTTATAGAATTTAGAAATTCATTTCAAAATTAAGGATTATCTCCCCCACGCATAGCTCGTATCCTTAGACGAATTTGACAGTTTTGACTCCACTTTTTTGGAACTCTGTTTTTCCCTAAAATAGCTCTAAAACTCTATGTTATCTCGGATTTCAAACATTTCGGTTGAGCATCACTGAAGAGACATTATTTGTCGAAATGCACATCTGGTGCATCAAAATTGGTACCGTATAAGTTTTACACATGAAACTAATAACCCAAAATTACATCCCAGACATTCTTCTTTTAGAATATGATATATTATTTTATGAGTGACTAAAGAGGAACGGTTATGTGAAAGTTTGACATTTAGCCTTACCAATGTCGCATCGAACCCCCGTCCATCCCGCAAGACAACCGCTGCGACAATGACCTTGGACACGGCCACAAGGTTCCCCATTAGCACAGTTCCCGCTGCAGTCTTTCCGACAGTTAACACCGTAATTCCCATCAACACATTCTGCAGGAAATTAAAAAGGAATGTATACATGTGATAGGAAAAGTCAAATCTCGAAGATACCTGAAAAACGTGAAGATAACGAGAAAACAAACACGAGAAACTGATGAATAAATGTCTCGAGATACGTGAAAATCGTAAACATAACAGGAAAAGAAACACAAGAAACTGATGAATAAATGTCGGGTAATACCTGCATGTGGAAATAAAAACACGGGAAAGTAATGAATATATGTTGGTCTGTCATTAACTTCTGTCCCAGTCAACGTAACATTAAAACGACGCTATACTAAGCTTTGTTCACAGCTAGACTACAGCCTTAATTAAAGCCGTTTTGATTTTGATTTTTACAACAAATTTCTAATTTCGAAGGTATTAGGACTAAGGGGTAGGACGGATGGACCACGTTTCGAAATTTTATTTTTATTTGCGTAAAAAAATTGAGTCAAAACTGTCAAATTCGTCTAAGGATAAGAGCTATGCGTGGGGGAGATAATTCTGAATTTTGAAATGAATTTCTAAATTCTATAACAGCAATTAAATATACACCCGTATTTTTAAGCTAGTAACGAAGTACTTAGCGACTGAGCTGTAGAGACCCTCGGGGACTTCATATTATAAACTAACGTTGTCATTTATCCATACATTCATGCGCTGTTAAACAATATCGAGTAGGACATCATGGCTATTATGAATATCAGTGTAATGCAACTTTGTAGCAGAGAACAAAAACACTACATGCCTCTCAAGTTATCCCTAAATATAGACTTAACACCCAAACTATTGCATGTGTACATTCTACAAGTAAAGTACATTTTTACTATTGAAAATAATTTTGTCTTTTGTTCAGCAATCAATACTCGTCTTTAAACAGTTTCTATGATGTCTTTAAACCTTTAGTGAATTACAATACCACACATGGCTAAAAAAAAAAGTCATTTTAAATCAAACCAAGTCACCTTGCTAATAGAATCCAACAGAAACGAAATGGATACATTTAAATACCAACAATCGAAACCTATAGTACGGATATACATACATATATCGATATTGATCAAAAGTAGAACTAACAGATCCCTATACCATTTTAATTAAGGAATTTGTGCTAACGTAGTAGTGGTATGTCTTTCCTGCCACCTGCCTACATGTAACGCTGTTTTGTATTTTGTCCAGGAAGATCATAATCCCTATGATCGTTTTTTTAATCGTGGGTATTTATGTGCTACATTTGAGTCATCTTTGACATACCCTTGTCGCATAGTTTTCCTTCCCAGCCCGCTACACAGTCTTCGGGACAGTTTCCGGTTACAGCATCACAGGACACGTTATTTGCGCAGTTTCCGGAACATCTGTATTGGCATGCGTCACCGTAAAAACCTGCGTCACAGGATGACTGGCCGGTTGCTGCAAATATAAGTCATCTGGATAAAATATAAGTCATCTGGATAAAATATAAGTCACGTGGATAGTATATAAGTCATCTGGATAAAATATAAATCACGTGGATAAAATAGAATACACGCCAGGATAAAATACATGTATAATTGTCATATGGGAAAATATATTACGTGATCGAATAATTCCATGTTTTTTGTTGTTCTTTTTTTCATTGACCTAGATCTAACAACCTCAAAATATAGCCAACAATTATTTCCTGTAGATCAAGTCTCCATTGGCCTGTTTCGATTGATTGATTGATCAAATATTGTTTAATGTCCCCCTCGAGAGTATTTCACTCATATGGAGACATCACCACTGCCGGTGAAGGGCTGCAAAATTTAGGCCTATGCTCGGCGCTTATGGCCTTTGCGAAGGGATGGATCTTTATCGTGCCACACCTACTGTGACACGGGACCTCGGTTTTTGCGGTCTAATCCGAAGGACCGCCCCATTTAGTGGCCTTCTACGACAAGTAAGGGGTACTTAGGACCTATTTTAACACGGATTCCCACGGAACGCCTGTTTCGATGTTTCTAAATACTTAATCATAAACAGAACAATTTTTCGCGGTCAATACGATGCGTTGTTATTCACCTTCATTTCCTATATAAAACTAAAACGATTTTGAACCAACATTTTAACTGTTAAAACAACTCTCACACTCGTAGTCTATTGACCGGTCAACAGTTTGTGACCGGGCACTAGCCTGCCTTCTTTCCATTGACGTCGCAAATCACGAGATTCTCGGTCTGTTGCTTTGTTTACGCAATGGCGAGGTTCGGTGATTTAACTGATGATGAAATACAGAATTTATTAAATGAAACGCTGAGCAGGAATACGAAAATTGTAATGATTGATTATTAATCGGATATTCTGTAGGTTTTCTTTTAAACGTACACAATTACACCAGTCTGGCTTGTTAAAAGTTCAAAGTCAACAAACCATGTGCATCTCGAATGAAGGTGTATAACAAAACAGGTTATTGACTGTGTCCTCGGACAACAACTGTTTTGTTTGACCCGAGCAACCCGGGCAACATATCCGTTCACGGGTCAAACAAAACAGCTATAGTCCTCGAACCCAGTCAATAACTGTATATCACCTACAAAGTACAATATTGACCGATAGGCCGGGTGAATATTGTACTTCATCTAACATTGTCAATAAAAGTATAACAGCCACCTAAATACAATATAATAATAATTTAAATATAGTATAATAAACATCTTATCAATGAAACAGCTGGATGGATAACAATAAAACACTCATCTATAAAATACAACATCAATTTGGGTGACAATACATTGATTTTATTATAATAAGCCATCTGTTGTCTATATTTGGTTGTCGTAATTCAGCTTGTTCCTTTTTATATAGATGTTTTCCAATGAATTCAGAGGTCATTCAGCTTTTATCGAGAATCGAGGAAATCATATACTTATCAATGACGAGACATCAATTGATGAATAAATAAAGGCAAACCTGAACTTACCCTTAACGTGCGACGCCGCTATGTTTAGAACAAGGAGACAGGCAAGATGTCGAAGCATATTGAAAGTGAAAAAAAATGTTGCAAGTGGAAGTTATATAATTTGATCTGTTAAGCTGTTACGGGAATTTATGCGTAGAATATCAATTTTCGTCATTGAAGTGATAATAAAAATAAATAAATAGCATTTATAACCGCATTTGAAAATCGTCAATTTCATGGGAATTGATTTAGGTATTTTATTTAATTTAAAAGTTGTGTGATTTTTGTGTGGGTAAATGACATTGTTAAAAAATTCGGTAAATTGACATTTCTTTCTATATTTAATTGCACTTCTCTGATCTACTTTTGATAAAAATGGATTTGAAACGGAAAGAAATGCATGACTGACTTGAGAAATCATGTTAGAAAACAATTTCAGACGTAAATGCATTGATCCAGAACACATATTTCATCATAAATTATGGATATACCCCACTTGCTTCTATGATTAAACAGGCTTGAGGTTTTTTAAAAAAAATCTCCGTATCAGTATAAAAAGACATTATCGACTTTAAAACTTATTTCTTTTGAATTTGATAACTTTCTGTTAAATGTTTCGCATTTACTTTACTAATTGCAATGTATCGAATAGCGAATTCACCGTGAATTGTACTTTTCTCTCATTTGCAAATAATTGGGACAACGAGAAACCATAATCAGAGTTTTAAAATGGCATCAAAGTCCACTTGCAGATGTTCGAATTCGAGCTACACGGTATTTCTGATATCCAGTTGAATTTAGTTTCTTCCGGCAACCCTACTACATGTACATAGCAGTATGGGTTCCCTGTTGTCATAAGTATGTAACACTGTTGTTAAGTCATGTCATTACTATCATTAATGTTATTTGTTTTACACATGGCCAATAACCATTACTTGTTGATGTTTTGCGCCAATAAGGAATTTGAATTCAAATTCATATTGAATTTATACCAGTCAACCCGAAGACTACATCAAGGGAGACGCGAATTTCATTTATATGTGGTAATTTTCACAAGCGCATGAGATTTATATCACTCACAAAGAGCTAGAGCCACGAAAGGTCAAAATCGGCCCATTCTTTGAATTTAATGAAATTGTCCAAATTGAATCTTCTGACAATGTACTTCATGAAAAAATAAAATATAGCATGATATTGCTTCCTTTGATGGAAAGGGTTACTTGGAAAGTTGCTTTTGTATAACGTTACGTCGGCAGATGTTAACGTGATTAAAACATGTACGAGGGTTGTCTCAAAATTCCGTGGACAAGCGGCGTTTTTCAATAATCTAACGTCACTGAGAAATTAAACTTTCACAACATGAATAGCGAACAGTTTTCAATAAAAAAAAATGTAAAAAAAAAATTAATATTAATTGACATTGAATAGGAAAAATTCAGGTTTTTCATTATAGGGAACCATAAAGCGGCGCAGGGTAAAAAAAAAAATTTAAAAAAAGGGGATTTAATATAATCAAAAAGAAATTACAATCGCTGGAAAAAAAAACCCACACTTTGTTCATTTTATTTCTGACAGTATATTTTTATAGAGGAATTTTGTTTAGATATTCATTTATATATCTGGAAAATGTTTATCAGTATGACGGAATATTTAAATGAATTATGATATATCGTGCGACAGTTAGATGCAAATATATCCAGCGAAATGATGACGCTATTCGGGGGAAAAAGACGTCGGACCGCACGAGAGATCGAAGAAATTTTGGGAATCAGCAAACAGTCTGTTCACCGCATTCTATCGGATAATTTTGGTCTCGGTCGCTTACACAATCAAAGTACTGAAAGTACTCATGGGAGTTGAACATTGTGGAAATTCAGTTAGAACAGATAGCACTGGAAGGGTAGGGGGATAAATGACTGAATATTATCATGATTTTAGATACAAATCAACTGTTGTTGTTTTTCAAAGCGTTACAACAGCAAACATGGATAATGGAAGGCCCATAGGCCACAACGCTCCTCGAGTAACTGAAGTCGTGTTGTTGTTTTCTAGAATTTCACCCCTTTATATTCTCATGAAAAATGTGACCACATATTATGGCCCAAACATTCAAATCAATATTGTTAGCACTGGCTTGCAGTTATGAAGAAGTTTTTTTCCCCCTGTATATATACATTCAAGTTTAATCCTAGTTGTAGCTAATTCTAAGGATTCATTACTTGAAAAGGTAGTCCAATATGCTAAACTGTCACCTGAGTATACTACAGTCCTGTAGAGGATCAATGGAATGGTAAATAATTGTATAATAACTCAAAATAAATGAAATGCAACAAAATTAAAAATCGTCCGGCATCGGAGATGCACAAGCCGAGTTACGCAAGGAATGGACATAGAGGGAACCGGCAGAAAAGTTTGCAAGAATTATCAAGCAGGGAGCAAAATTTTGCGTACATAAATTTCAGCCAACTTAAATCCTTTGTGACCTTGACCTTTAACCCTTGACCAAAATCAATAGGCTTCTTTGTCTCATCAAGGGCGATAATCCATCTAAGTTTAATTGAGATCCTATAATTTGTTAAAAAATTATAGTGCAGAAAACAAAATTTTCTCCAAATTTCAGTCTATTTATAGCCCTTGACCTTTGACCTAGTGACCCCAGAATCGATAGGCTTTCTGGTCTTACTGAGGGTGACAATCCATCTAAGTTTGATTGAGATCGTATGATTCGTTCAAGAGCTATGGTGCGGAAAACAAAATTTTCTCCAAATTTCAGTCTATTTATAGCCACTGTGACCTTGACCTTTGACCTAGTGACCTCAGAATCGATAGGCTTCCTCATCTTACTGAGGGTGACAATCCATCTAAGTTTGAATGAGATCCTATAAAGCCGAGTTCGACTTCATCGCAACTCCGCTAAAAATGAAACACTAGTCAAATAATGTTATTTATTGCCAAGGTATTTGGGATATTATACTGTGGCTCAAACAGGGGGTGAATGAACCTGACAGTATGGGAAGCATATAGTGGAATCAGACTTGTGATGCTGGAAATCTATAGTGATTAATAAACTATACATGTACAAGATCCATAACTATTTTTTTTCAGTTTGTGAGGGAGAATCCTCATGTCTCTTTCATCTGTAGACAAATAAACTGTAGACAAATAAACAATGTGTTTTGACCAGAGCAATTTCCAATCCTTTTTGCAGCATAAATTCAACATTGTGGCAACTGGGTTAAACTTTGATAGTGAAGTAATACATGGCAGCACCTTATCCCATGCTCTTAAAATTTCTGTTTGACACACACTCATGACATCCACTCAAACATTACAGAGTGCAGCAAAATCCCATTGTAATAGGAGATTCAAAATGGATAACTGGTACAAAATATGGTACATATTATTCGAAAAGGATAATGAATTTGACATATTGATGTTTTGAAAAAGGAAATTCTGACATCGGGGCTCTAAGCGTTTTCAAACGTTGTCATTTGATAAAAGTGTTCTACATTTTTAAAAATAGAGATTAATATGTCTTTACATACATAGGTGAGGAAGTTTCCATTATTCCTAGCCGAGACATACCATGTATGCGCAAAAAATTCATAAACAAATATCAAAATACTCACGTAGAAAATGTGGACCTTACCGTCATCAAGCGCAGCGAAACACTCCATTTCGAGATTTTCGCCGACGAAAGCTCGGTAACAGTAATGAATAAGGTACACTCATTTTGTATCTATTTTGTGACTTTCTTTATTAAAAGGAACAGTTCTCTAATGTGTAACGTGCAATTACTACGTAATTCAATAACTTGAAGCATGAAGCAGTTTCACTTTGCAACCGGATATAAGAAATTTTATTTCGTATTCCGATCCCGATCGAAAGTTGTTGACTGGGAATGACGTGTTTTAATTCAATATACATGTAACATCAAGCATTTTTTATATCACATTAAAAAAAAACCAAATATATACACATACACAATGTTGTAGAGTTATTTCTTGTAAATTTTCTGAGGTTTCGCACCATATTCGATATTTCGCGCCACGGTGTCAATAGGTCTTGTGTGCAGTTGTCGTTCGTTTCCCTATCAATGTTTATAGGTGACGCTGCGCTACAAACGACAATTTTCAACCTTATCTTTTATTTTTCTATGTATATCAGTATCAATGTGATCGAAATCTTGTATTCAAATTGATTTGAATACAATATCATTGCATTTACTTACATGTCAATTATCAAAATTAGATTAATTCAGAAAAGTTACATGGATTATTTAATGGCGGATGTTTATAAAAGTTTATGTTGATTTACCTAGGAGTAAATCAGCTGACACAGAACCCCTGCTGACGACCACTATACAAATCAATACAAATTACTGCGCAGAAAAGTGCGTGATGACCCAGGGAGATTGAACATAGTTCAACTCCCAAAAAGCAATGCGAATGGCTCTTTGATGGGGATGGAATACACAACGAGACAGATGGGGGACTTGAGAGTACACTTCTAGATCTAGGACGTTTCGGTGTTGGGCAGTAGTTGTCGTCAGCTCCTTCTTCCGATTTAGAATTTGTAGATTTTCTGTCTGAAGCGTAGTATTTGTGTCTACATGCATTACACAATGTGTCATGTTCATGTTTGACAGAGACAAAAAAGTGTTTTTGTAGAAAGCGAATTTCAGGTTAAGTTATTTTCCTTCTTTCTCGTGGCTTTGTTCTTTTGTTGCATAAAACACATGGAAAATACTTAGGTCCTGTTCCAGGCATTCTAAAATAAACGAATATTCAACTTTATCAATATTTTATGGTTTACGCGGTTTATAATATCGTTCAGCAGCTGTCTTTACATTGCACGCATTTCTACACATCTTCATAATAAAATGTTAAAATGTTTTAATGATTAATTATAATTAAGCTCAGCGTTTAACATTATATCAGATATACATACTGAAATGTACAGCTTAATTTACTATACTGTGTACTAATTAGGGGCGGGTACAAAGGTGTTGTCACGCGTAAAGGGGGGGGGGGTGAAGATTTTTTACCGATGGGGTGGGAATCCCCAAACAAATCTACCACTGCTTTTGAATTCATAAATCAAAACTAATTAACCAATTTCATACACAGAAAAAAAAATATTTTTTGTAATATGTATACAGATTTATTTTGCATGGTAATCAAAAATGATATCTTATTTCTTAAATAACTTCAATATTCATGTGAAATACATTTCTGGTTACTCGTATATGTTGGGGGGGGGATACAGATAACAGGGGATTTGGACACGGGACCTTTCGCTTGCAGAGCAAGTGCGTTAACCACTGCGCCACTGTGACTTACTACTTGACAATTATAAGTTATATATAATTCTTTGTTAAAAGCTACAATTTATATATAAAATGTCTGTAATATTCAACAAGATATTTTTGTATCATAAACATTAGATTGTAGGTAAGTCTTTTGACATTATCTACGAACATGCAACATTAATTTCATATTTATCTGCACGGCATACTAGTTATAAATAGGCTCGTCTTGTCCGCGAAATCCTATAGGCCTATGCAGCCTATCTTTAGGTACACTAACTCGTTTTAAATGTTATATTTGGGGGATGGTTATTAAACATGGAAAAAATACGATACTGTACTTTACTCAAGATATCAAAGTATAATTCGATTATCATAAAACTAGCCCATGTACTGAGCACGTCATGTTGACGCCCAGTCCCGGCCATTTGTTTACATGATGTATGCATCGGCGATCGGCGGATCTGGTATTTTTTTTAAAGACAGTGAATGTTTAAAGGCTTTAGAATTTTATTTCACACCCTTTCCGCAGCATTTCTTCTAAAGTGTGGTAAAATAAAAAAATGGGGGCTAGTGATTATTGACCAACACTCCAAATTGCTATTCCCTAACCTGAGACGAAATTTATAGGTACCGCAGTATACCGTGTATGCCTATCTAGAGCAAAAAGGGACTGAAATGTTGATCATATGTTTATATAAAGCCAAGTCGTTAAATAATAATTCTAGGAAACAAACTGTAATCACTTACCTATTAACTCTGGAATTCTGGAGGAATTGTTGTTTTAAAATATTCGTGCCGCTGAATCCGGTCCGTTTACGGCTTTGATTTTATAAATTATAACAACAACTATTTAATTTATTTCGATATGAGCAAGATTACAACCACGAAAAGTTTTATACAGAAAAATATTGTGTATTCAGACAACTCATTGTCCAAATATCGTCATAGTTTACGTTATAGCTCGTAGTAAAATAAGCTCAATACAAATGCTATGTTAATCGAATTATCTCCCTATGATTGTATTGCGCTTTCATGTTTACATTTATGTGACAGTTAAACATCAATGTATCGGCGAAATAAAAAGAACACAAGAAGATAATTGGTGTCTATTGATTATTTTATTAGCATATTCAACATTTGAGATAAATTGGACCTAAAAGCAAAGGCATACACTGTCCAAATATCAATGTTGAACTGATTATTGTCATCAGATAATTCGACGATGATCATCCGAAATCTATATTTCATTCCTCGATCATACATGTACATAAAACTTTTCAAAATAATTGGGATATATGCTTTGAGATCCTATGTGAAAATTTATCATTTCATAATGTTTTATAAGGACACGTCTATTTTTGAAATGAGAAACTATCATCATTCGATGCATAAATTATGTTTGTGAAAGACCTAAAACAAGAAATTTATGTATGGCCGCTTTCATCGAACAAATTAAATCCAACATTTAATTCTGCAGTTTTCATTTCTTTACCCATGTCAGAATTTTTAATTTGTTCGTTGAATGTGGCCAAACTGAAATTTTGAATCAAAGTTCCAAAATTTGTCATTTTTAGAGAAAAATGTGCAAAGTCACGTGTTATGACATCTACGGCACAGTTATGACGTCACAGAATTAACATTTTGATATGAATATATTTACTACGATGTATATTGACAATATTTAGTGCAATATTTGTTTGTTAAGTTTCAGATAATTTTTCATAAAAATACAGGCCGATTTTGACCGTTCGTGGCTCTAGCTCTTTGTTTTTAAAAAGTACAGTAGTAAATTTGAAATTGTAATTTGAATATTTCTTAGGAATTTTAAGTCTATGGAAACCAAGAAAATTAATTTATTATTCAATAATTATCATTAGCAGTCATGGGTTTGTTCTTTATCAACTACCGCTTATAGCCATGCGATAGTATGGTGCAACAATATGGCGTTTGATACTTATTCATTCAATATCTTCCTAAATGTTTTTTACACTTTGTACAGAATTTGGAAGGGTCGCTTCCATTAGCCAAGTGTCACTTAATACCCTTGATAGCACAGATAATCAATAGAAATTAAGGAGGCCACTTTTGTTTTTCACAACTCCGGTAGATAAGGAAATGTTAAGATTTCTGCCAGGACTTTGGAAATCGGCCGGTATTCAAAGAGAACCGGTTTTCTGAGGGGCCGGTTTGGAGAAGTTTCACTGTATTTGTATGAATGAAAATAAAATAAATGCAGGGAGTAAAAGTAAAATAAAATACTAAGATATCGTTGGCATGTCTTCCCGTTCTCTTAATGATTTCTGCTTACTTTGTTATATATGTAATAAACCTTTTGATTTTACAAAATGCTGATCTCCCCCCCCCCCCCCCAAATTTCCGTTCCGTTTGTAATAGCCTTCCTATGTCACAGAACGACTGAGACATGAAACAAGTTTAGGAAACATTCCGTATCACCAGAAATAAATAACAACCCCCTTCACTTAAATCTATTCTTACCAGAGCCTGATTTACCAGTGACATCCCGGAACACCCCAACGTCAACACATTGAGGTGCGCTCTGTACACAGCCATGACAGACGGGTCCCAAATATTCTTCAAATACGGGTGTATCGGGTAGTTCGCAAGTAAAGCGTCGATAGCATGCATGTGTTGCCGGTGTTGTAGAGTGAACCTTCCCCTATAATGGGACTTTCCCTCGGAAGCCTTGCTCTAGAGTGAGCCTTTCCCCGGAAGGCTAGAGCAAGTCTGCTGGGGGGGGGGGGGGGGAGACTCACTCTAGAGCCAGACTCCCGGGGAAAGGCTCACTCTAGAGCAGGAGAACCCCGGGGAAGTATCACCTCAGTGTCAGACTTCCCGTGTGAAGACCTACTCTATCACTAGTTGTAGAGTCAGACTTCTCCCCAGCAGGACTTCCCACTTCATTTATCCTGGTAAACTACTACCACTTTATGGAGATTGTTTAGATACCAAGACCTTTTTCAGCAGGGCATTAAATGATTTTGCTTAAGTCGTTCATTAAACTCAAGAGAAGAATACGGTGAATAAAACACATTGGATTTAATAAGTCATTTTAGAGGTAGGCAGGTAGGTAAGTAGGTAGGTAATTCCCTGCTCGATAAACTAAAATTTATTTTATAGTTTGCACAGGAGGGGATGAAACCGGGGGTTTACCTCTAGAGCAAGACTTCAAGAGGGTGTTATGGCTCTAGAGTGAGTCTTCCCCCTGGGGGTAAGGTTTATTCTAGAGCAAGTCTGCTGGGGGAGGGGGGGGGGCTCACTCTAAAGCGATACTACTGGGGAGAAGGTTCACTCTAGAGCCAGACTTCCGGGTGGAAGTATCACTAACGGGGGGAGGGGGGGGGGGGGGGGGGTCTGGCTCTATAACAACGGCGCACCACGTCTCCGGAAATTGATATTACGTTTCCACAGATATCTTACCTGAATTACAGATCAAGACAAAGCATTTCTATTACAAATTTTAAACTTCTGACAATAAAGCATACATCACTGCATACAATACTAACATTCATTATTAATTATAAGCTATAGCACTATATTAAATGTTCTAAAGTGTATGTGTATAAATTTAGTCCCGGTGAACATTTTACATGCCTGTTCGGGCACCAAACTTGTACCCGACAGCACTTAAAATATGAATTCGGAAAATTTCATGTTTCATATTGTTCGCATATCCTGACAAAATATAAATACTTCTCCCTTCATTAGTTTACTATTACAGCCCCCCCCCCCCCCCCCCCCCCCCCCATTATTTGACTTCCTTTATATCAAGACGTCATAATGAATTTTACTAAGCCTAAGAAATACATCATCACAACAGAACCAGTATGCAGATGTGTCGCCAAACAATTAAACTTCTGGTGAGGAATGAAGCTACTAGTGTCTTTTAGCTAAATAATGTATTTCAATTTTACTTCAATAACCAACAAAATACCAATGCTTTCACATTTATCTTTTACCGCCAATCCCCCGTCCATGCGTTCCCATACTTCACACGTGTGGTGACACTATGCGCCTTGATATATATTTGTTCACATGCATGCATGTCATACTTACTATTTTATACAATGTATGAATCATCTGGGGTGGGCTTTTTTTCAATTTATATATCTATATCATTGTAAAGTGGTGATGATATTCACATAAATTAACGATTGTTATTTAATTGAAATACGCTTTAATAACCCTTCTCTTTGTAAAATATATCAATAAAAGGTTATCAATCTCGTAACGCTTACAAGCAACACAAAATAGAGAGTTGGGCAAACACGGATCCTTGGATATACCAGAGGTGGGATTAGGTGCCTGGAGGGAGTAAGCATCTCCTGTCGACTGGTCACACCGGCCGTGAGCCCTATATTTTGGTTGATCTAGCACCTGCTATCATTTACGTGCCGGTAGTTCAAAGTAAATCAGTGATTCGCGACAGGTAAACAGCTTTTGTACGTTTTGATCCTGCATATTTTGATAATGAACTTTTATAAAAGCAATAATTCAATACAAGTATCAACACTTCTCCGTGAATTACGTCCCTTTGCGGGATCAGCCAAAGGTCAATCGGTGAAAAACCAAGTTTTCCTTCTTAACCAAATGTAAAACGTGATTACTCTGCATTTTAGCTAATTATCAAGCTTTCGTACATTTGTATTGATTGCCCCACCCAAGGGCTTATTATAGTTGATTACAACTGATGGGGAAAAGCTACCGATCAGAAAAACACAAAGGCCATCGTGGGGAAATATGATTTTTATCCGGGAGATTGCGAACAAGGGACATAACTTGCGCGAAGTGTTGATACGTGAATAAGTACTGTGTATTGCGCATTAGAGAAACAAAAATTGATTCATGATCTTCATAGACGCAATATTTTGATTCTCCATTTTCTTACTGTGGTATGCATGGAGACGCTTATCACTTTTTTTCTTTATTTATAAGAAATATTCAATTGCTAGATCCAAATTATTGCTAAGGTTAAATGAATGGGTTATTATTGATACACATCTTCTACTTTGGGGTGATAATGTCTTATCTACCGAATTAGGTAACTGTGTTTTCCTTATGGACAGAGGTATATTGATGAAACTAATTTAACTGATGATCATATTGCATTGTTTATCTATAGATGACCATGATTGCATTCTCTGTGTATTATTTTGAATGACAATTGCGTGTTATTAGGATATATGGAGAAGAAGTCGGTAAGTTGTATGAAGTTGCCTCTGATCCCTTTGTACATGAAATGTGACGATAATGAACAGTGACCAATCTCATAACTCCTATAAGCAATACAAAATAGAGAGTTGGGCAAACATGGACCCCTGGATATATCAGATACTTTAAATATCATGAATAGAATACGTTCAAATCAATCAAAGAAACAGATGAGCATACGCTGACTATGAGTCCCCGATACTACAAGTACAAATATGCACGCATTTTATTATCTTTGTTAAAAATATCTTGGTTGCTGGCTTCCGATGATTTCACATATGTGACGTTTCACAGTTTGGAGAGTAATTGTTCAGCTGATAATGAAAACATAATACATCTTCTTTGAAAGCATAGAGGTGGCTGACACAGTCGGTGACTTGCAGAACAAGAGTGCCAAGGAAAGGGACATGATTTATATTTGTAGTTCCCCATACGCGTGGACGTACATCCGGTATCACTCGTGTCAGCCGGGTGACTTACTGATATTGGTCTGCGTCCGTCGTCCGTTCACAATTGAACATATTTAACTTCTTGAAACTTGTCCTACATTGTTTATATGTGAACATTGAAATAACGTATTCTTTAATGCTAATGAGGCTAAAATGAAACTGAATGAATTTTTGGAGGAGCAATATTGTAAATTTCCTGATGACAGAGGTAAGGAGTTTGGTACCATGGCGACCCAAACATGATCATAGTGATTAAATGTGTGCGTTGACTTTTTATCTTCTTCCTGATAGCTAACCTTCCATTTTTTCCACCAAATTTGGTATGAAAAATATATGGGATAAAGGGGGACATAAATTGTAAAATTTGGGACTCCTGCATCCCCGAGGCCTTAGGGGCGGGGTAAAAAAAACTGCCAAAAATTTATAAATGTATAAGGTCTTCTCTATAACAGCATATATGTAAAAAGTAAATGTATAATCATGTAGAGAAGGAAGGCATCTATCGAAATTATAGAGTTCATGATCCCTGAAGTATAGGTTCTGATTTCAGGGTGGAGCCAAACTTGGCATGTGTTGGTTATGTGTAAAACATTGACTTAAAACCTTCTCTTACATGTATGATATGGATGAAAAGCTATGATAACGAACAGTGATCAATTTCATAAATCCCATGATGAATAAAATATTAAGGTTCTCAATCCTGAATATAGCTACAGTGTATTCTACATGTATTTATTCCTCTCATTGACTGAACGCTAAATGATAACTAAGTGGATATTGAGAAGGAGCAAGAAGTCATTTACCAAATAAGGTTACCACAATTATGTAAACTTACTAAATTGACATTTTACAAATCTGCTAGTATGTCACCAAAATTCATGCCGCTACTGCACGTCATCAGATAAACGAAATAAGGAATATCTAATATTCCAGAGAGGATCCCTTATTTTTGTCGCATGATCATATCAATCACGTGACCCGATATTTATACATTTTAAAGTCCTAGCAATTGGCACAAGTGAAAGATACCTTAGAATGGAAATGTAATTAGAGAGCATGTAAATCCGGATCTGATTTACGTGAAAAGCGCTGGGCGGATCCCAGAAAATTCCCTAGCATCGTTATTATGTGACGAATAATGTGGAGCGTCTATGATATGTAACATGCTGCATACCTGATCTATATGCATCTGTGCTGTATGATTTTTTTTAAAAATTTGTATTGTATGTTTTCCACTGGTATTGTATTTTAGTTTTCATTTGTTTTACAATTTTGAATGTGTTCTCATTTTCACATTCCAATATTTAATTGCTCGTGTTGTTCATTTACAACCTATGGTGAATGTAAATATATGTAATTTATATATTATGAGCGTGAACAAGAAAAGCAATACTCTTGTTTGACAAGCAAGCATGGGAACCACGTGATATACAGATATATGTAACATGTCGAACTGGAGCATTATTCCATTAGGTACATGCATCTTGAAAATTTGTCAAAAATCTAACCTTATAAATAAAAGAGGTAACCATGTATTTCGATATTTATAAAAAGAGTTCAGAAAAGTGTGTTTAGTGTATTGTGCGAGTCTGTGTCAAAGTAGAATGTGTACTAGAATAAGTACATTATTGGCTATTGGAAAATAAATATACCAGCTTAGTGGCCTCTCTCCCACGTTTACTGATTGGGACTTTTAGGTAGACAGAATACAACTAAAATTGGTAAAGTATTGAGTAGAACGATATCAGGATTTGAGAAATTTGGGCTTGGCAAGTAAACTTGTACTTCAAATAACACCCCACCCCACCCCCGCATTCGTTGTGAAATCAAGTGAACTCTTTTTCTTTGACATATATGCTTGAACTTCATATCTGCACGACCCTAAGCTTCATAAAAGATAGAAGGGTATATAAAAGATTACGGTGCCAAACTCTTTATCATGCTGAGTTTGTTTTACCTAGTGGTAAAATACCTATCCGAAAAGCAATATTTTGTGGATAACTTTTTGTGCATGTACATTTCGTCAAATTATAGGGCTGGGGGAAGGGGGGGGGGGTTACAGCCGTATTTGATGTTTATTTCTATCCAAGGTACAATACAATGAATTCCAGGAATTTTAGAAGTAATCTGTTAAAAACAAAAGCACGATGAAATCATGAGATTATATGCATATAATCAGGCACATTGGATATTTACTTTAAAGGGAGAGAGGGCAGCCGGAGAAGTTGGTTCCACAATTGTTTGAACAGTCGTATCTAACAAAATTCGAAAAGAAATCCTAAATTGTTTAGGCATACAGTGTGAAACGATAACAAATCGATGAAAGGTGGAGAATATAGGCGCGGATCTAGAATATCTTCAAAGGAGGGAGGGGTTGAACCAGCGGATGAAGTTTTTTATATCATGATATGTATTTCCTTCTTTTTTTTGTCTGCATGGGATTTTATAGGTTAGCTACCAAATAAAATAACTTTAAAAAAAATAAAATGACAAACGGATTTATAATGTTTATTGCGAAGGGATGAGATCAACAGTTCAGTGTCTGACAAGTAAAAACTAAATACACATAGTTTTCATCAACAACTTCCTCCTGAAAATGATAAATAATCAGTGTATGAAAATCGATGTCGGATGACGTACTAACAGGAGCACGGCAAATATGTCAGAGTTGTAGAACTTTGCTTTAGTTAGTATCGGTCATCATCAAACTGTGACATAGTTTGTTTTGTTACATGTGAATAAAGGAGGGTCAGCAGTATATAACCTGACCTTTTGAATTTTCATAACCATTTTCAGGGTAGTTTATTCGTTATATGGGTTAACCTATGTGTATGATATGTTTGAATCTCGCAGAATTTATTTTTTTAATGTAACAATAAATTGCACTTTTACAAGAGTTTATGCAAAATATATTACACCATCTCAATATTATCCCTTTATTATGAATTTTATTGGGTTTTCAGACATCACCAATCTTCCTTCAACATACATCATCAAACCTCCCTCAATATACATCCTCAATCCTCCCTCAACATACATCCTCAATCCTCCCTGAACATACAACATCAAACCTCCCTCAGCTTACATCACCAATCCTTCCTCAACATACATCCTCAATCCTCCCTCAACATACATCCTCAAACCTCCCTCAACATACATCCTCAAACCTCCCTCAGCTTACATCACCAATCCTCCTTCAACATACATCCTCAAACCTCCCTCAGCTTACATCCTCAAGCCTTCCTCAACTAACATCTTCAAGCCTCCCTCAACTTACATCCTCAAGCATCACTCAACATACATACTCAAGCCCCCTTCAACTTACATCATCAAACCTCCCTCAACTTACATCCTCAAGCCTCCCTCAACATACATCCTCAATCATCACTCAACATACATATTCAAGCCTCCCTCAACATACATCCTCAAGCCTCCCTCAACTTACATCCTCAGGCATCCCTCAACGAGACAGAAGCAAATACCTCGCAGATCTTTAAGATGTGTACGAAGACCCAAGCTCGAAAACTGTGAGAATACACATGTAGTTATAACAATTACCATGGATTCACTTTGTAAATTAACATTTCCTAAAAACTGATTAAGTTTAACAACCTGTAATTTTCTCACAAACGAAGAATATCAAAATTGTTCCCTCATACACCTATTGAATACAAATACACACTGTGAGAGGAGTTAAAAGGACGAATCTTGTACTCACTTTACGATATTTCCTAAAAAGTCACTAAGTTCAACAAATTGTAATTTTCCAAACAATTGAAGAAAATTACAATCCTTGTCACAAACACATCTTCAATTTACCCATACAAACGCTGTGTAAAATAAGGTCTTCACTTGTTAGGCGAACAGTTTCTCAAAGCCGATTAAGTTCAACAACGCGTATTTTCCCCCCAAATATTGAAGAAAATCAAAATCATTACCTCATGCACATCTTCAATACCCATGCAGGCATTCTGTACAATAAGAAGGTCCTCACTTGAAAACTGCGTGAGAACTTAGCTGAACAAATTAGGTACCCTCCATATCACATTAATTTCCATATAAAGGGGCTAAACTCCTATGAGAGAAGTTGAAATGGATCAAAGTTGCAACATGATCTAGAGTGATCCAAAGCACAGAGTAAGTCTAAGATTGAAATGTCACAGAGAGATAAAAATAGAAACTAAAAACCCCGAACGGGTGGATGAACGGGCGGACGTATAAAAATGCCATTTGAAATTCCATGAAATGTAGATTTTTTAATGTCATTTTCATATCAAAATAATTCATTTTTAATTCTAAGTTTCATATAAGAATAATCTTTTAAAATTCTGGGAATCTTTCGTACTGTACTTTGAGATCGGGCTCAAACTTTTTCATTATTTTCATTAACAACATGGATATTTATTCATAGATTACTGTAGACATGCGCAAACGTAGGAGGAAAGAATGGCTGAATCAGGTTCAATTTAATTTGTTAATTTCTAATCTGTTTGGTGCAATATTTTCAAACCAATAGTTCGTTAAATATTGGACTTACAAAGAAAATATTGGACTGATGTGACAAAAATTTGGAATGGTACGAAAATCAATAGACTGACATTCATGTACTTTTATAGGATCATTCTTAAATATACTGGGTTAAAACAACAACCGATGATGCGCTTAAAATGTTTTAAATGTAAATAAAACAAACAGTTCCCTTATGTTTACTAGAGAAGTAGGGCAGTGTTGGCTAATTTTCTTGTAGTGGGGTGGGGGTGGGGGGTGGGGGTGGGGGGTGGAGGTGACTTGGGAGGAACCCGCACTTCCAACACATCAGAAGTGACGTATTATTTTTCTGCTAATGATAAAACATGTGACTGAATCTTATACAAACCGGAACTGTCCGGAATGTTGCTCGGAACTGTCCGGTATGTTGCCGAAAATCAATATTACGAGAATATTGTTCCTCAGCCGAGCACGCAATACCTGCTACATATACGTAGGGTGAAATCAAGTTTATACCACCTTTAAATCGAACTATCACCCTCCCCTTTGCGTCGATCCTGGGTCTGAGTCTTTGACGTCATACATTTGCTGTCCTTCTCATAAATAAAGAACGTGTAATACAGGAAATCCACTTTCATTTAATATTACATAAAAGTGGAAACAATTAAACAAACAAACCACAAAAATGTTCAATATCGTGCATTGAAATCTGAAAACAATACCTTTGTTTAGCCACGACTATTCGCTGAGGGCATTGATATTGCTTTTATTAAAGATCAGAGAAATCTTGATTATACTTGCAGTGTTTTGGTTTTCCTTGAGCATCATTGAAAATGAATAATCTAAGGAGTTCCCAATACCCCACTTAAACCTTCCATTAAGGAATGTTTAGTGAGGACTGCGTATGAGAAAACAACTAATTGATATAAATGGTGGGGTTTTTTTCAACTTGTATAAATGGACTGACTCTTAATGTCTCTATGTGCGCTCGATCAATATTATGTGCAAGGCATTAACATACACGTGGATATTTTCTCCCAGCCAAATGGAATGCATTTCTCATTTCAAAAACAAGACGTCGCAGAAGGCATTAAATTTCGCTTACATGTATATATGTCAGCACTTCTTTGATGTTTTTTTTTTTATTGATTCCTTGAAATTGATCTAATGCAGTTTCTAAATCATCTCTCTGGACCCCCCAAACATTTTTTTTTCCAAATCGATGGATCCGCCTCAGAATGAATATTACCTTAGTAATATAGTACCAGAATTCTTCGGAGTACACCAATCAAAAGTGAAAATCATTTCAAATATGTATACATACACAGAAAGGATGGCATGGTAAATTAATTGACCTTATAATGAACTCGGCCAATCTTTGATAGAATATTAACTATAACATTATCTTTGAGCTATGACCTTGAAAATTAATATGGTTTTGTTTACGCTTACATAATACATGTAATCAACACGTTTGACCAATATATGTAGAAAATGTACCATTTAGAATATATGAAAGAAAGTGTGACACACGTTACACTCAGACTACCACAGGAGGGACAGCACTACTGTATGTTCCTACGACGGTGCGTATTACTAAGTAGCACAGTCTCATGTTCGGCACACTGTTAGACTATTTTATTACACCTCAACCAATTATGCTGTCCCCATACCCACGGATTCCTTGTATATTCTATATTTATGGTAGTACACCCGATCACGTGATACATCCTGTCAGGTGTACAACCTATCCATGCATTTATATCCTGGTTCTCCCAGTCAAGCCGAAATGCATCCAACTTGTCATTGGGTCAAATGCTGTCTGACTTCTTTCATACCGATTGTTAGGCCGTACTTGGCACACTAATTTTGACTACGGAAAACTCTATTTACATGATCAAGATATAGGGTTCATAGCGGATGCGGCTAGTCGACAGGGGATGCTTACTCCTCCTAAGCACCTGCTCCCACCCTTGGTATATCCAGGGGTTCGTGTTTGCCCAACTCTTTGTTTTGTACTGCTTATAGGAGTTATAAGATTGATCACTGTTCGTTATCTTCACCTTTCATCCAGGACACCAACTCTGAACCCGCGACTACCCTACCTAAACTGGATGACCCTTGCTTTTCCACTCTTTCGTTTTTCCCACAATTCTGAACTCATACAGGGATTGAACCAATCATCATTAAATCAGCCACCCAGAGTTTAAAATTCACAGTCAAAAATTTGAAAGAAGACGTAAAATTTGGATAAATTGTATTCTTGTTTGTCCATGCACAATGCAATGTGGAAACGAGTGTGTTTCATAACAAAATAGATGTTTCGTTATATAAAGATATATAAGCCTTTAACATTCTTAATAAGCTTTTATCATCATCTTCGTTTCCTTGAAATTTGAAGCGGAAGCATACGTTGGATACCATGGCCACGGCCAAAATCCGGGTGACCAGGGACCGTTCAAGAAGGCGATGTAACACCAGTTAAACCACCATCCTCCTTTGTAACTAGCAGCGCAGTTACCGGAAGTCTTCAGGTCGTTGTCCTGGTCGTACGTGCTGAACTGTACCCCGGAAAGATCGCGGTTAGCAAAACCAGTGTACGCTGTATCCAGCATACTGTCCCCTGTATAATTAAAAACAAAAAATTAGCGTTACTTCTGAAAAAGTGGCAAGGAACCGTTATACGAGGCAGTTTTATTCACTCTATATAAATAATTGAGATAAATATCGAATGTATCATTACAACACTGCAGACTACTAAATAAACGCGAGGAATCTATTATCGCGTAATTTCGCACGAAGCACCACTCGCAAAATAATTTTACTAGCTCTCATTTTAATATTACTAGAATACATGTAAAATCTCTTCATCAACTGGCCACTCGCGAATTCATGTTTTCGTGATGTATTGTCTACGAGTCGTTTCGCGATATTAAGTACTCGCGAAAGATAAGGAAACTACAGTAATACAGATTCGAAGAGTGCTGCTTGTTCTGATGATCGGCACCTGTCAAGTGGGCGTTGTCCGACTTTTCAGGTCAAGTTACTGTAGTGATGCATAACTACGTTGTATATATGCTAACGAAGTGTCTGTAATTGTTTCACGTAGACTGGCTGAAATCTTACTTACAGGGACTGGTTGTTCTCAACCCTCTGAGACGACTGGTGATTAACAACATTCAGAGCAGAACAGTTCTATCTAAGAATACATATAATGTGTTTATGGGAGAAATAACGGAGAAGATGTTCAGAGCAGAACATCTAAGAATACATATAATGTGTATATGGGAGAAATAACGGAGAGGATGTTCGAGAACGTGTGTATACTAAAACATCTCAGATCGACAAATACCTTTCATTCTAGATCTGTATCTGCATCTTAATAAGGTATCCTACCTAGTGTGCCTGTCACCGGTCCTCCCAGGAACAGACGGTATTTGTCCGTCTCGTTAGAAACGCTGAATTGGCCATACAGTTCATAACGCACTGTGTCATCTTTTAATTTAATAGAAATGTAGAGAGACGAGTTCCTCCCCTTTGTGAGTTGATGCAATGCGTCATTTCCTGAAATATTTATTGATCTATTTTCATTCATTTTACATGTGCATCTGATGATACATCATGAGATACATAAATTTGTTTTCTTTGCTTCTTTTTCATGGTAAATTTAGTTCTATGTGCCATCTTCTCATCAAAATATATAATTTCATTCTTATTGTAAAGTGTCGGTCAGGGGCGTAGCTAGGACTGTTTCAATGTGTAGGCACGTGTGATGAAACTGAAGGTTTTACCGAGGCGCGAAGCGCCGAGGGGGTAGGTACAGGAGGGGTGACCCCCTCTCGCTGGAGGTTGGGGTCACGGGTCACCCCCGATTGATTAAATATTGTTTAACGTCCCTCTCGAGAATATTTCACTCATGTGGAGACGTCACCACTGCCGGTGAAGGGCAGGAAAATTTAGGCATATGCTCGGCGCTTATGACCATTTAGTAGGGAGGGATCTTTATCGTGCCACACCTGCTGTGACACGGGACCTCGGTTTTTGCGGTCTCATCCGAAGGACCACCCCATTTAGTCGCCTCTTACGACAAGCAAGGGGTATTGAGGACCTATTCTAACCCGGATCCCCATGGGGTACCCCGATAAAATTTATAGAATTATTAGGACTCGTTTGCACTACTCTGAGCATCAAAATGATTGCAATGGACAGTAAATATTGTACAACTTTTGAAAAATTCAAACTTAAGTTCGAGAGCGAGTGATTGTGATCACCACAGTTTAGAAAAAAACCAAAACATTATGTAGAATACATTATAAAATGTGCAGGCGCGTGCCTACTTCAACCTAACGAAGCTACGCCCCTGTCGGAATGTTTTATGTTTGATACACTATGTACCGATCCAATATGCGTCATCTGGGATTCCGAACCCCGTCTTATAGTCTGTCCAAACTCGGTTAAAATCCACATTTCTGTTTAACCTTCGTTGGATCGCCTGTAAAATAAACATATAAACGAATATAACTTAAACACAAGGGAAACGTTAAAAACCTTCAAAACCTTTACTTTTCATTTACTTAATAACCGCTATAAAATGGCTGAAATTTTGCTAAACGGTGTTAAACCCATAACAATGAATCACAATGCATACACACGAGAAATATGAAAATCCTAACATTATGCGTTAAAAAGTTATGGCTAAGGTTAAAGTTGCAAATTTTATTCTTTAAAACGAGACCAACCTCCAAGGTTAGGATCATAATGTTAAACAGTTAGTTTAGAAGGTTATTGGACTTTGCACCGAATCTAGTTTTCCGGACTGCTGTCCACTCTACTTTAATTTAGGAAGGTGAAAGATGTTGTGTAAAATTTTCTAACGTGTTTGTAGTGTTGCACAAAAGACTGGATTTTACGAGATTTATGAAACTTTGTGCCGATGGTAGTTTTTTTTCCCCGGATATCACTTATGCCTTAACACAGGAAAGTGAATTATTTCTCACTTTCGTTAGATTTGAATTATCCCAAATATTGTAAAATTCTATCCCATGGTTAACTAAATTAGAATTCATACTTTGTTAAGTTCTCTGAGTGTACTATTTATTGTGTGAGGTCTATATAATCTAAATATACATGTGCTCCAATTTCTTAATGTCAGATGTTAATAAAGATACCATTACTGTATAAAGAAAATGAAACAAAAATTATTCCATATACATAAAAGAAAACAACAGTTGTTAAGATATAAATAGCTTCGAACATACTGTCTTTTTATACACTTTTTTTCCCGAAACGAACCGAGTGCTGACCACGCCCCCGTCTTATTAACAAATCACGTGCTATTTGCCCAGCAATTCTAGCACCTGTACATATCTATCTATCGCTAAGTGTTCCAAACACGATCTAAAATAATTGATTCTGTATGCTTAATTCTCCTACATCTACAGTCAATGATCTCGATGTGAAAACTTGCCGAATTCATTGTTTAAGTAAATAACGATATAAAACATTTAACCAATGCAATATTCAATGTTTACAAAGTTAAACATCTTTATTTGCATAACACATACTACTAAAATGAATCTCTCGGCTTGTTTATATAGTAAATCACAAGTTTCAAATTCAAGCAATTGTGAACGTAGGGTAGAATGCTTAATGATTAAAAATATTTTAATTCACTATTCTCCATGAATGTATTAATGTTGGATAGAACTGCAATGGTCTCGATGAGCCGAAAACTATACATGTATTCATATCGTGAAAAGTTAATTTTCAGTACAATGCCATTTTGAAACGCCATCAAAGAGCTAGAGCCACGAAAGGTCAAAATTGGCCCATTCTTTGAATTTAATGAAATTGTCAAAATTTAATCTTACGACAATGTACTTCATGAAAAAACAAGAGGTACTGTGAGCAATGCTCACTAAGAATACCCCCCCCCCCGCTTACCCCAATATCCCAAAGATGTTGGTAATAGGTAAAACTTCAGTATTATGATCCAAAAGGTATCTAGGAACACAGCATCTCCATGCGATGAAAAAAGCCATTAAAGAATTTAAATGGAAACCATATTGCTAATTCAATGTCCAGTGTGCGTGACCTTTGACCTTTTGACCCCAAAATCGATAGGGAACATCTTCATCCCATGGGTAGTCCATATGTATGATATCGTGACTGTAGGTGGAAAGGATAACACTTTAGAGCCCGGAAACCATATTGCTACTTCAATGTCCAGTGCGCTTGACCTTTGACCTTTTGACCCCAAAATCGATAGGGAACATCTTCATCCCATGGGTAGTCCATATGTATGATATGGTGACTGTAGGTGGAAAGGATAACGCTTTAGAGCCCGGAAACCGTATTGCTACTTCAATGTCCAGTGCGCTTGACCTTTGACCTTTTGACCCCAAAATCGATAGGGAACATCTTCATCCCATGGGTAGTCCATATGTATGATATGGTGACGGTAGGTGGAAAGGATAATGCTTTAGAGCCCGGAAACCATTGCGTCTACAGACGGACGGACGGATGGACGGACGGACAACCCGATTCCAGTATAACCCCCCCCCCACACACACACACACACACACACACACTCACAACTTGTTGCGGGGGGTATAATAAAATATAGCATGATATTGCTTCCTTTGATGGAAAGGGTTACTTGGAAAGTTGCCTTTGTATAACGTTGCGTCGGCAGACAAGATATAACGTCATAAAACATGTACGAGGGTTGTCTCAAAATTTCATGGACAAGCGGCGCTTTTCAATAATCTAACGTCACTGAGAAATTAAACTTTTACAACATGAAGATCAAACAGTTTTCAATAAAAATATGTAAACAGTTTTAATATTAATTGACATTGAATAGGAAAAATTCAGGTTTTTCATTATAGGGAACCATAAAGCGGCGCAGTGAAAAAAATTGATTTAATATAATCGAAACAAAATTACAATCGCTGGGGTAAAAATAAAAAACAAACTTTGTTCATTTTATTTCTGACAGTATATTTTTATAGAGGAATCTTGTTTAGATATTCATTTATATACCTGGAATTTTTTTATCATTATGACGGAATATTTAAATGAATTATGATATATCGTGCGATCTAGGACGTTTCGGTGTTTGGCAGTAGCTGTCGTCAACTCCTTCTTCTGATTTAGAGTTTATAGATTTTCTGTCCGAAGCATAGTATTTGTATCTATATGCATTGCACAATGTGTCATGTTCATGTTTGACAGAGACAAAAAGGTTTTTTGTAGAAAGCACTTTTTTCAACTTCATTTATCAATAGTTTATGGTTTACGCGATTTATAATATCGTTCAGCAGCTGTCCTTACATTGCACGCATCTCTACACATCTTTGTAATAAAATGTTTTAATGATTACTTATAATTAAGCTCAGTGTTTAACATTATATCGGATATACATGCTGAAATGTACAACTTAATTTACTATACTGTGTACTAATCAGGGGCGGGTACAAAGGAGATGTCACGCGTAAGGAGGGGTGTGTGTGAATTTTTCTTTAAAATGCTTATCCAAATGGAGGTGGGGTGGGGGTTGCAACCCCCAAACCCCCTCTAAATCTACCACTGCTTTTGAATTCATTAATCAAAACCAATTAACCAATTTCATACATAGAAAAAAATATATATTTTTCGTAATATACATTAGATACTGCAAGATTATTTTGCATGGTAATAAAGAATTATATTTTTTTCATACGCCTGAGTAATATAAAAACAAAGAAAATCAAAGTTTGAAAAATAAAATCTAATTAGGGTGTCTGCAGATTTGTTTTAACTGTTTTCTCATATTCAAAGTCAGTAACTCAAAGATACATTTCTAGCGTTATAAGACGTGACCAACTTCATGTCATATCCCAATAACATTCAAAAATGATATCTTATTTCTTAAATAACTTCAATTCAAGTGATTTACATTTATGGTTACTTTTATATGTTGGAAAAAAAATACCCTCATCAGAGGATTTGAACATAGGACCCTCTGCTTACAGAAAAAGTGCATTATCCACTGCACCACCGTGACTTGATCACGCCATTGTATAAATATATATTATGTACATTGTTCGTTAAGCTACAAGGTAGGCCTATACATATAATATGTGTTTAACATTGAACAAGACATTTTTGTATCATAAACATTATATTGTAAGCAAGTATTTTGACATTATCTACGAACATACAACATTAATTTCAGATCTATATTTACCGGAACGGCTAAGTTATAATTAGGCTCGTCTTGTAACTTCAATCGTCTGCGAAGTCCTACATGCAGCCTATATTTATGTACACTAACTCGTTATGTTCTATATTTGGGGATGGGTATTAAACATGAGAAAAATAAGATACTGTACTTTACTCATGACATCAAAATATAATTATTCAATGATCATAAAACTAGCTCATGTACTGAACACGGCATGTTGACGCCCAGTCCTGGTCATTTGTTTACATGCATCGGCGTGGCGATCTGTCAAAATTGGCGGATCTGCATTCTTTGTTGATCATATGTTTACATAAAGTCAAGTCGTTAGATAATGCTATCGTAAAGTCCGCGGATCGAATAACATGATTATGCATGTTTTTAGGAAACAAAATGTAATCACTTAGGCCTACCTAATAACTCTGGAATTCTGGAAGAAAAACGTTTCTCGTGTGTTGTTTGGAAAAATGTGTGCCGTTTACAATTTTTATTTTATAAACTGTTTACAGAACAACAACTATTTAATTAATTTTCTATATGAGCAAGATTACAAACCACGAAAAATTTTATACAGAAAAATATTATGTATTCAGACAACTCATCGTCCAGATATCGTCGTGGTTTACGTTCTTGCTCATAGTAAAAAAAAAAACCCCATACAAATGCTTAAAAATCGATAAATTCCCATGATTTTCCACATTAGGCTAAAATTGGAGTCCAATATCTTGCTAAAACAAAAAAATTGGACCCCCCCCCCCAAAAAAAAAATCTTGTTACAGTAAGATAGGATAAAAATTAAAATATTTGATCCATTAATTGTTACACTTGTGTAATTTTCAAGGAAAATGGGGGCCAGTTTTTGTAGCTTGTCCTATCTAGTCCTTTACAGGTTATGTTAATCGACTTATCTCCCTTTGATTGTATTGCGCTTCCATGGTTACGGAATTTATGTGACAGTTAAACATCAATTCATCGGCGAAATAAAAATAATACGAGAAGCTAATTGGTGTCAAGTCTTTTAATTATTTTATTTGCATATTCAACATTTGAGATAAATTGGACCTATCTTTAAAAGCAAAGGCATACAATGTTGTTGATTATTGTCATCACAGATTTTCGACGATGATCATCCGAAATTTATATTTCATTCCTCGATCATAGATGTACATAAAACTTTTCAAAATAATTAGGATATATGCTTTGAGATCCTATGTAAAAATATATCATTTTATAATGTTTTATAAGGACACGTCTATTTTTAATATGAGAAACTATCATCATTCGATGCATAAATTATGTTTGTGAAAAATACGTATGGCCACTTTCATCGAACAAATTATATCCAACATTTATTTGTGCAGTTTTCATTTCTTTACCCATGTCAGAATCTTTAATTTGTTCGTTTAATGTGGCCAAACTGAAATTTTGAATCAAAGTTCCAAAATTTGTCATTTTTAGAGAAAAATGTGCAAACGTCACGTGTTATGACGTGTTATGACATGTACGGCATACGGTCGTATAGGTCTATGCTCGGCGCTTACGGCTTTTGAGCATGGGGGATCTTTATCGTTCCACACCTGCTTTGACGCGAAACCTTCGTTGTTATTGGTGGGTTTTTCTTTTTTGCTGTCTTATCAGAAGGACCAACCTATTTAGTTGCGTTTTACGACAAGAAAGGGGTACTAAGGACTTATTCTAAACCGATTTCCCACTGGATGTCGTGTATTATGAGAAATTACTACCAGCACCCCTTCCTGTACTACAAGGTAATTCATAAACTAACACATACAAAACAAGTTCAATAATTATTAACTAAACCTACAGTCCAACCTCCTCCTGACGTCATCATATCACAGTACACATCCACAGAGGGATAGTTGGGGTCCGAATCACCCCAAGGATAAATAGCATATACACCGGTTGTTCTCTCCCCGCTATCGTAGACATCTTTGCAGTCCATCGGTCGAGTTGGTGCTAGATCTGTAAGGTAAACTTACATGTAGTATGATACCTATGTGTTGTATGTCAGATGTATTGTTTCATAACATATGCAAGAAGTAGTGTAAATCAAAAATAGTTTCTCAAAACTTTTTAATAACTTTTAGTAACTTTGAAATCAAAAGCCTTTTTCCCCATATCAACAACATTAAATGTACGACTTTTCGACACTACTCCTCACGATAAACCTACGGTTAGGCTTTTTGACACCATAAAATTAAAATATAACTCACAAATATTCGTATCTTGTGATCATTAGTTCCAAATATTACTTTACCAAACACCATTTTGATTTACCACAAGTACTCACAAGTCGATACTAAAGCGATGCGGAAGTTTCTTACTGACAATTAGTACACATTTTTGGAGAAAATATGCTCCTTTATAGGCCTACCTGTTTATCTTTTCGAATTTTACCTGAGATGAGAAAATCTTTCGTTGTGGTCTTTAACTACACATTACGGTATATCGAAGACGTTTTATCTATTAACAATATTAATTTTCATCAATATGTCGAATAGATATATCCCAGTGAATTGGAAATAGAAACAGCAACAAAAAACCACAGAATCTTTCACACCTGTTTTATAGTATCCAAATGTGGGATCAGGTGCCTGGGGGGGGGGGGGGGGGGGGGGGGGGGGTAAGTATACCCTGTCGATCGGTCACACCCGTTTTGATACCTATATCTTGATCAGGTAAACGGAGTTATCTGTAGTCAAAATCAGGGTGTCAAGAACGGCCTAGCAATTGGTATGAAACACATTAGACAACATATGACCCAATTAAAGATTTATCGATTGAATAATTGACCATACATATAACAGATTCTTGCGTATCTAATTAGTTATAAGATATAAACACCATATGCAGGTGATTATGGAATATTGCTACATGGATATAACGAATTGTTTTTCGCTAGAACCGTATTTTACATTACTTACTTGTCTGGATGAATACATATAATAAGATACAGTTTTTAAACAAATCTAATTTCATTGGCTGAGTTTAAAGGTCGAGGAATAATGTGGCTTTAATTTTGAAAGAGGTATAACGCCTCACGTCTCTTTACTGGTAGAAAAAATTAATAGCCTGTGAAGTCACCTAATCCTACACCTGAGAGGTAACTGTGTCATGGTGCAGGTACTTTTTTTTCCTTTGATCTTAACCATATTTTAAATCAGACAGAACCTTGGGCAGAATTCCAACATACAAAAACTTCTAGGGATAGACTGAGAGTTTAACTGTACTACGAATTCTACGAAGCCGTACTACAACTTCCAATCTATGGACATAGAAAAAAACCCAACAATTTTGTGACATTACTTCAATGGTGAAACCATATGAAATGCAGAATAAAAATAAATTAAACAAATTAAATTTACACACATGAATATGAAATCATATATAATGATTCTCAACTGCAAATAGCCCATGTTGTGTGTAGCTAAAGTCTACGAAATACTTATTGTGCCCACTCCCTATTCCGCGCTTTTTCATAATCCATTGACATGCATATGAAAGGCGAAGATAACGAACAGTAATCAATCTCATAAGTCCTGTAAGCAATACAAAATAGAGAGTTGGGCAAACACGGACACCTGGACACACCAGACATCTGGTGTATCCGGGGTCCGTGTTTGCCCAACTCTTTATTTTGTATTGCTTACAGGAGTTATGAGATTGAGTTCGTTATCTTCACCATGTACAAATTTGCAATGATATTAACAATGTTCGTGACGTAAGACATTTACAGGTGCTTTGTTTAGTATGGAATTTATTGTACAGAGGGGCGTGGTAGTCGAGTTCCGGCGCGTGTTGTAACTATATGTAACACACGTGCTTACCTGTATACATATAGTACATCCATCCGGGTTCTTCGACAGTAATGATTGCCGGGTCACATGACGTATGGATACGACACATTTCCACTTTGGAGTTGAAGCCAAAACAACTGCAACCATCACCACACCTAAAGGAACACTCGGTGGGCGATCTAGCAGCGCCCTCTGCCATCGGGCTGACGCTGGACACTCTGTTGTCCAGTTTCCGGTCAGCCGTGAAATGTTTAGAAATTATCAGAGCTCTCGATAAAGTACACATCTGAATAGCAAATATCAGAAAAAGCCGGAAGAAAAAGTTGAGTACAGAAATACTCTGAAACCCTTCCATATGTGTGTAGTACGCAACGGCGATCTCGGATCATCTAATAATTAAGTCTCCATTGGGAGTGTGCGTTATATAGGTACAGCTTGTAACAGTAATCATTGTCTTCCAATCAGAAGAGAGAATTAAGCTATCACTTTTCATCTCAATAATGCAAAGGTTTACTAACACATATTATTAGTACTCCAGCTTTGTAGAGCGGACTTTGTGATTAAAATGTCAGCACATTCGATTTAAAATATCAATTTTAAAGATTTCATAACCTCAGGCTATCCTCAATAGATTATACGTTTATCGTCATCTTCGGTGAAATCGCATTTTCTAAAATAAACATAAATAAATCCTTATTTACGTGTAGATTTTTTACATTTAATTTTTTGTCGCCAAAATACAGGAATTTGTATACAAGATGCGGTTATATATGAAATTATTCTGGTGAATGAAAAATGGAGATAACTACCCAGCGTCGGATTTAATAGGGAGGGGGTGCAGCCGCCGCCCCCCTCCTAAATTTTTCAAAAAGGTAAATCGTGGTATCTTGTTTAGATAAATGTACTAAACGATAAAAGAAGCAATAATTTCTTCCACTCCCGGAGTATTAAATGACAAAATATTACTTTATTGGGAGAACTTCCCCTTTTCCAAAAACTCTTACAATTTGCGTCATTTTACTAATTTCACCTTATCAAAGATGATAGAAAATAGTACAAATGATTTAAATAGGAGACATATTTCATGCCCTATAACATATGTAAAATCCAGGAGCTTCCGGGTGCTTCGCCACCTATGCCCCCAAGAGGGTTTCGTCCTGGACCCGCTGTGAGTCTCAAGTCGGCCCCCAGACTCCCTGTCTCATAAAAAGGCGCCCCCGTAACCGCAATTCCTGGATCCGTTCCTGTGACCCACCAGCGATCGATGTCATGAATGAAAAGTTACGATAACGAACAGTGATCAATCTAACCATGAATACCAAATTAAGAGTATCCAATGAAGGGACCAGGTATTAAGAAGGAGAGAGTATTACCCTATTGACCGGGCACAGCCGCCATGAACCCTATATTTTGATAAGGTAAACGGAGAAATCCTTAGTCAAAAGAACGACCTAGCAATTGGTATGAAACACGTCAGAATTTCCATCTGCTGAACAGTTTAACTTTGAATTACTTTGATGCCTAATTGATTACTCGTTTTTTCAAACTATTGTTTATTTTTTTCTGCTCTAACTGGAACATTTTGAATTGTAGACTTGGCGTTAAACACAGAATCAACTTCAAACAGTCTCATGGGTTACTTAAATATATGAGGATAGAACGCGATACATATGTTCCATCATAGAAAGGACATTCAATGTTCATAGTGTATTTACGTAACCCCTTAGATATTGTAAACCAGTTGAGATTTGTTTATTTCCTCCATGGGCAACATGCACTTTATGCGCGTGGGAATTCGCATTCTACAGGCTAAATGGATACTGAAGTGGGGTTTTGTCATTTTTTTTCAAACCTGTTTTTTTTTCATGCCTAAACATAATAGGATACATTAAAAGGAATAGACGTAAAGCAATTAAATTCCAAATCAATGTCCCCGGAACAGCATCACAGAGAGAGAGGACTTGTTAAAAACACTATTATGCGGCATGAATTGACAAAGAAGCTCGTTTAAAACTAAAAAAAAAAAAAAATAGAAATTATACTCAAATATTTGCAAACAGAATACTGAATTATCTACTGCAGTAGAGTATTGAATATTTGTATTATTTATTGTTTAGATCTCTGGTAACAAGAAGACGAACCTGTACATGCTGGTAGAGCGGCTGTATCCAAGGAATATTGAAATCAACTCCTGTCCTACATTTTAAAGTGTTACTGATAATATTTCAATACTAGTACATTTATTAGGTCACCTGACTAAACTCTGGTGGCCTATTGTAATTGATTGTCGTCCGTCGCCGTGCGTTAACAATTGAGCAATTTTAACTTCTTCATAACTACTATTCCAATTCCTTTCAAATTTGGTATTAAGCATATTTGGGACAAGAATAACATAAATTGAAAATTTCAGGACTCCTGCATTCCTTGGTCCTGGGGGGGGGGGGGGGGGGAGGCAAAACTGCCAAGAAGTGGCTTATTTTCCAAAAAAAATATCTCTACAACCACACATACGTAACAAAAAAGAAGAAAGAAAAAATAAATGCATAGCGATGTAACACACGAAGGCCTCTACCAAAATTGTAACTTTCATGATCCTTGGGGTTGGGGTTCTGGTCTCAGGGTGGGGCCAAACTAGGTATAAAGTGTTTATGTATAAAACACTTAAATATAATCTTATTTAGTGTTAGTGATACTAAATTAAAACTAAATGGATATTTAGAAGGAGTAGATAGTCATTTACCAAAATTCCAAATTGATGACCCCAGGGGTAGAGGTGTTGGTATGAGGTTGGTGCCAAAATTAGTATAATGATTATTGTGTTAATGATTTGAAGGACTTCTTTAAGTTTGCTGATACTGTATAAAATCAAAATACATATTTAGGAAGAGCAGAAAAGGATGTACAAATTTCGCAATCCTAGGGTTTTAACCCTAGAATGGGTCCAAATTCGTCATATTGTTTAATGTTAATAATAATTTTCTATAAAGGTAACAAATCCAGTCTCGGAAACCTCAGTCATAAAGGGATTAAGTCTATTAGTTTCATTAAAGTACAACTTTTCCAAAAAAAAAATAAAATGTTAAGAAAATGTAGATTTTATCAAAGAATTTTACCAACAAGAGGTAAATGAAATATGAAAAAAAAAAAACCCATAGTATTCGAAGTCAAAATTTATAATTTTGAAATTATATAATCACACTTGAGGATAAGTGCATTTGCCGTACTCAGTAAAGAAAAAACCAACAAATGACATTTCAAGATATATCGAGTAAATATTAAGAATGTTATACTTATAAATTAGCAATTTTTGTCAATAAACTCCGAAACGCTTGCTCCAGAGTTACTACTTGCACTTTTAATATTGTTTCATGTGCGAGGTGACGTCCGTAAGCTATGATAAAATCTTACTTGAGACAGTGGCGGATTAAAGTCAATTTTTTTAAAGATATAATATGATCTGAGGGTAATCCGTTGTTTATCGATCCTTAATTTTGATCTTATAGAAGAAATAAGCTTTGATATTTGTTGAAGATATGAAATATGTCTCTTCGTTTCTTAAATCCGTAATTTTAGATGGAAATTTCCAGAACGAAGCCAGGCAACGTCATACCAATCGCACATTCTCGGGACTTTCCGGCAAGCCGAGAAGATGCTATTAGTTTACAGCATGATCAACATGAAATTGTGTAGGTGTTCAGTGTTACATGTAGGTATTCATATAATAGTTTTGACTAGGCCCATATTTATCATTTTATGAAGATTTATAATTATTTTTACTGATATATACGCGGACCTCCGTGGCCGAGTGGTTAGAGCATCGCCGCGATCAAAACCCCACAGCCCCCCACCTCTGGTCGGCGTGGGTTCGAAAATCGCTCGCGCCGGAAAGTGAGATAGTTTCCCAGATTACTTTCGGAAGGTCGGTGGTCTCTTCCAAAACACAATCGTAATACTGAGTTTCAAATATTGAAATAATGAACGACCGATCATGTTGTGTTTGGTCAATTCTTCGGCATGACGGATTACGTTTGTGTTCGTAAAATCGTTATTTCATCTATAATATCATAATAATTATAATACAGAGAGAGATCATTTAAGGATGTATGGGACTGACATCAGAGTAATTAAAAAATCCTCAAAATGAGTTAAATAGATAACATTGTATTCATTTTATTGAAAAAAAGACATTTTTTAAGATAGGTTCGTGAGTTCGTTTCCATGGTAACGAACATCAAAGATACCCTTGCTGGAGAAATCATAATTTACTGTAATTTACTATTTGTCTAAATGGGAGTGTGGAACTGACATAAGAACAATGAAAATATTTCTAAAATTATTAAAGTAAATAGCATTATTTTTAATTTAACAGGAAAAGTCATTTTTAAATAGGTCTGTGAGTTCGTTTCCATGGTAACCATCATCAAACATATCCTTGCTGGAGACATCATATTTAGAACCTGTACAGAAACCGGAAGTGTATGGCTGATATCAGAATAATTAAAAAAATAATAAAATTGAGTGAAATGTATAGCATTATATTTATTTTATCAGAAAAAGACATTTTTGACATAGGTCCGTGAGTTCGTTTCCATGGTAACCATCATCAAACATATCCTTGCTAGAGACATCATGTTAAAAATCTGTAAAAAAAAAAAACGTAAGGGTATGACCGCCATCAGAATAATTAAAAAATTCTAAAATTGAGTGAAATACATAGCATTATGTCTATTCTATCAGAAAAAAATATTTCTGACATAGGTCCGTGAGTTCGTTTCCATGATAACCACCATCAAACATATCCCTGCTGGAGAGATCATATTAAAAACCTGTAAAAAAAACGGAAGGGTATGATTGGCATCAGAATAATTAAAAAATTCTAAAATTGAGTGAAATACATAGCATTATGTCTATTCTATCAGAAAAGGAAATTTTTGACATAGGTCCGTGAGTTTGTTTCCATGGTAACCATCATTAAACATATCCCTGCTGGAGAGATCATGTTCAAAACCTGTAAAAAAAACGGAAGGGTATGACCGCCATCAGAATAATTAAAAGATTCTAAAATTGAGTGAAATGCATAGCATTATGTCTATTATATCTGAAAAAGACATTTCTGACATAGGTCCGTGAGTTCGTTTCCATGGTAACCATCATCAAACATAACCTTTGTGGAGACATCATGTTCAAAACCTGTAAAAAAACGGAAGGGTATGATTGGCATCAGAATAATTAAAAAATTCTAAAATTGAGCGAAATGCATAGCATTATGTTTATTCTATCAGAAAAAAGACATTTCTGACATAGGTCCGTGTGTTCGTTTCCGTGGTAACCATCATCAAACATATTGCTGCTGGGGACATCATAATTCAAAACCTGTAAAAATAGGAAGTGAATAGTTGACATCAGAATCATTAGAAAATTTCAAAAATTGAGTGAAATTGGTAGCATTATATTTATTTGTAGGCAAATAAAAAACATTTTTGACATACATGTTGGCCCTTGAGTTCGTTTCCATGGTTACAATCGTCAAATATATCCATGCTGGAGACATCGTATTCAAAACCTGTAAAAATCAGAAGTGTATGGTTGACATCAGAGTAATCAAAACATTCCAAAAATTGAGTGAAATGGATAGCATTAAATATATATATACCGAAAACAAAGACATTTTTGACATATGTACTGAGTTCGTATCCATGGTAACAATCATCAAACCTAGCTTTGTTGGAGACATCACATTCAAAACCTGTAAAAAACGGAAGTGTATGACTGACATCAGAATAAATAAAAATTCTAAAATTGGGTGAAATGGATAGCATTAAATATATTTCAAATGAAAAGGTTGTTTTTCAGATAGGTTTGTGAGTTCATTTCCATTGTAACGATCATCAAACATACCCTTGAACTTGAAAGAAGAGACATCACAGAATCTTCCAAATCTGCTTCTCCTTTCAATACATTATAGATGTTAACAGCAACCGAACAACACACCTTTATGACAAATGAAATTACTTCAGTTTTTCCATTGTCAACTTCCCATATTCCAGTATCACCTGCAGATGTTGTTAATGTCTCTCAACAACTGATTCAATGGTCAAATCCATGCTGTGCATATGATCAATTTTTAAATCCAGGCAAGTTAGTGACACATAAATTGTTCTCAAACAAGTTTCAACAGTATTGTTTAAAGTCAGAATTTTGCAAAGTCTGTGGTGTTATTATTCCTCTGTTAACTACTCCCTAATCAGGAAACAGAATGCACAATGCTTGTATTAGGTCAACAGGGGATGTTTACTCCTCCTAAGTACTTGATCCCAGTATGTCCAGGGGCCCGTGTTTGCCATTCTCTTTATTTTGTATTCTTTATAGGTTTATGAGATTACTCCTCCTAGGGACCTGATCCCACCCCTGGTGTGTCCAGGGGTCCGTGTCTGCCCAACTATCTATTTTGTATTGCTTGTAGGAGTTATGAGATTGATCACTGTTCGGTATCTTCACCTCGCATTGATCACTGTTATCTTCATTTGTTCATAAATTCTTAGATGGCAAGGTGAAAAATTGTACATCAAGTTATCAACAGATTAACATGTAGGGCTCTTTTGATATCAATTTAAACTTCGGAGTCTTTGGACTGAAAGAAGTCAGAAATAGAATCCACAATTTTTTTTAGAACGCGTCACACGTGCTTTTCCATTAACATCTTCCATCAACACATCCATAATTCCCTGACGACCATTTCTGTGATATGCAAGTTGGAGATGTACATACGATAAACCACTGTAGGCTATGGAATGAGACATTCCCTTCGAGATGATCTTAGAGTCAGTTAACGGAGAAAGAGTTGACATGTTGATTTTGGCTTTTTCATTGTAATCGGCTCTTTTGATAAAGGAATTTAAAGACAAAGTCTGGCTTTGCGTCACCCCACGACTTAGTTCCGCGTGATGTAATAACCTTTGTAGGGCAACAACATCCTGCAATGAATCATGGGCTGCATATTCCTCTTCCAAGAAATGCTGATAAAGGTTTACTTGCGAATAAGATTTAAGTCCTGGACTAATAATTTTGAAGAGTTGAAAAGTATCACATATGGCATGAACCTTGTCAAGGAATTTGTTGATAATACCACAGTTCTGGAATGCATTCATCAATACTGGGATGTCATAGGAAATTATATTGTGGCCAGTAATTACTGTTTTCTTGTCAGTACTTAAAAAGTCAAGAAATTGCATTAGTCCAAGTTTGATTGGCACGGAAGAAACCTCTTTGTTGTTATGGAACATTTTTAACCCATTCATTTTCAAACCTGTGATTTCTTCTGCTTTTCTACTGATTGGTCTTCCTGGAAGAATGTATTGGTTGAAGTGGCTCTCTTCCCTAATTGCTGATATCTGCAATATGTGTGATGTTCTGGCTGTAAAATCAAAATACACTTGTTTTAGTAATTGGGTCAGACAGGTAGTAAAAGAATTGTCATATAACAATTACTTATGATGAGTCCATTACAGTAACAATTATTCCTTGTGATGATAAAAATAATTTCATCAAGCAAGGACAGTTGGTAAATACATGTACCTTTACCTAAACCTGTTGCCTCAATATCAAAAATAACTTTGTCCAAAGATTCAAATTCATTGCATGGGATCATTTCCAACGATGGTTGATGGGATGGAGGGGGTATTTCTTGCACTTCACTGGATTGTATGTCTTGAAAATTTACTCCCTCAGCATAGATAACACCCTCTCGTACCTCCTTTGAAGCATTACCCTGTTGCCTGCAAGTAAATGATATGAAAATTGACAGAGATAAGTACAAGATATGTTAGTAAGACACTGATGCTCCCTTATGGCAGCAAAGTCATTAAGAATAAAATCATATTAATCCATATGGTTACGATAAAAAACTTTGGTACCAAAAAATGTCTGGTCAAAAGGAATACATATACGTACTAGAAAAGTCCTATCAACAATCATTCATAAGACATGGCCAAATATAAAGGTCTTGCTACAAGAAATACCCATATGAAAAATGAAAGCCCATATCACCATCCATTCAAAAGTTATTTTTGCAAATAAACAGACAGACAGACCAAAACTAATATGCGTCTAAATCTCTGATTACAGGGGCATAAAATAACCAATAAATTAACACGTACCTTTTTGATTTCAAAAGACGTCGTTTGTGTTTAGCCTTGAATGTATTGGCAATCGCTTTCCTCTTCTTGTGTTGAATGTCTCTGATCTTAGCTAATCTATGTGTAAAGTAACCTGGTGATAATCCTAGATGGCGATTAACCTTAAAAACAAAAGTGAGGTAGTTTAGATAAACAAAGTGAGTATTACAACTCAAATTAATCATAACTGGAACAAATTGAATTTTAGAGAAATTAGTACACATATCAAATGTGTATGAAATTTCTTACATGCATGACATATTTATGTCCTTCATTCTTCTGTAGTACACTAGCAGCTACTCTGAACTTGAGACTGGATGAGGAACTGTAGTGATTTGCTTTTGGGGCCTTGGATGCAACCAATCGATTAAAACTTTCATTTCCTTGGATACTTCCTAAAGTTGCCAACTTTTCAGCATTCATCGCGTATGTCTCCATGATGTGTTGGATGGTACTCTGCAATTGTTTATCAGTTAAAGGTCTGCCATGGGGCAGAGAGTTGTACTTTTCTTTTGAATTTTCTAAAAATCGACACCAGCTAGAAGAACAAAGTTTGTGGTCTCCAAATGGATGAAAGGAGAGAGCTTTAAGATTGAGGCCTATCCTTGTAGCATCTCCTTTTCCTTGCGCAAGAATGTGGTTGAAACATCTTTGCAGGTACTGAATAACTTTGAATATTAAGGATTTATGCTCCTTCTTCACAGAGTAAAGATGGTTCCCAAAGATTTTTTTCACATGATTTGCATCAGATATTTTTCCAATATTTTTGTCAATGTTTGCCCGAAGCCTAGATAATGTGGTACTATCGTCATCACAAACAATGGCTTTTATGCAGACAGGTCCATCATTTACATCCTTAACCATCTCTGCTATCATGTCACTTTCCATCCCTTTTGTACTTCCATGTCAGTTGATGCTACACTCATGTGAGGGAGGTGATGATTTCGAGTTAAGGGAAAGAGCGCATATACGACAGGATTTGGACCTTGTTGAGAAATTGACTTGATTTTTCCAGAGAATGTCCCTATCATTGATGAATGTCCTGAAATAGAATGCAGAATATCGTAACAAGAGGTTCATAACCTTAATTATTACCTAAGTGCTGACATGCATCACATGACTCATGTGCATACAAGATCAGGCCATATTTAAAGGAATGTTTGTTTCGCTCCCCCGGGTCTGACTTTTGAAACAGACCAGGCAAGCAGGTGGGTTTTTTTTTTGTGGAAAATGTTTGTTGGAAACAACTATGAAAAAGCAGCTCAGAGCACCGATAGTCATTTTCAATACTGTACATTAGAAGAAGAGTATGCCATGTCTTGGTTGAGCTTGTTTTTATGTTGGTCACTGGATTGACATGTCCGTTGGCATTTATAATTCATATTCTTGGACATATTAGTGCGAATGCAGTAAGTGGATGCAATATGTTGGTTTACTTTACGAATACCTACATAGAAACATTACATCTTTTCAAAGAAGACATTGAAAACAAAACCAAAACATTTATTCTTGACTTCGTAGAAACAGATGTACTTAATAACATATCAGAACGATTTTTGTTCCGGAAATGATAATAAAAAAAAGCACGATTTTTGGGTAATTTTTTTTTTACACGGGCCCTTTTTTTAGACCCGGCCGGGCAAGGGAAAACAAACATATTTTTATTTTTAGCCTCATTAATACACAAACATTTCAAACATATCATTAGGTAAGTTGCCATAGGGCCCAAAACTTCTACTCGAGGAATATTCATGCTTGATTTTCTGAGACATAGTAAAATGCATATCAAAATGTGCTACAGTATATATGGGCTCTTTTAAAGCACACTCAAGGTTTCACCTCAGGTGAGCTAAAATTACCGAATATCAGAAGTATGACATGAAACTAACATGAGTACCACAAACGGTACAACTTACTCCAGTTAGATCTTTAGTGCAATATTTGTATCCATGATAACAAAAAGTCCATAAAACTATTTGACGGTCCCAGCCTCAATGGTTCGGTCTGTATTCTGCCTACAAGGTTTTCCTACTAAACGATACTATGACCTTGACCTTGAAGAACAAAAGGCATCCTTCATTTGACATGAAGAGTATATCTGTACCAAGTTTAACAGTCCTAGTCCCCATGACTCGGTCTGTATTCTGTCTACAACCGATACTACGACCTTGACCTTTGACCACTGGCCTTGAAAAACAATAAGCATCTTTGCTCTCACCATGGTGATCAAATGCATAAAGTTGTAATATCCTGGAGTTTACGGTTCAGTTTGTATCCTGCCTACAAGGTTTTCCTACTTAGTGATACTACAACCGTGACCTCTGAATTCCTCACATAATGGTGATCAAATGTACCAAGTTGTAAGATCCTGGACCTCACAGTTCCTTTTGTATTTTGCCTACAAAGTCCAGACAGACAGAGAGACGGACGGTACATAATACATCCGTCTTAGCCGTATAAAAATTAAAAAATTATTTTATGTAACTAACCTGACAAACTGTCATATGATCTCCCACTCCCTCTTTTCTGCCAACCAGCATCAACACTAATAACTAAGCCATCCTTTCCTGTGTTCCTAGAAATAAAAAAAAAAATGTGCTTCTATTATATTCCCATGTTAAACTTTGATCAATTATTGTGGATCGACCCTATCTACAGGGCCCCTGAACTGAGTAAACTTGAATTTGCACTACCTGAAGATGCATGCATATCAATGTAAATGTAACTAATCACGGCCCTGCTGTTCTTAAAATTTTTTTTGAAGATTTTGTTCTATATTCATGTATTCCTACCCCCAGGGGCCATGCATCTACTTTATATCAAGAAACTTCAGAAAAATCACTCTTCTGGCCCATTGGTTCTTGGGGAGAAGAATTCTAAAGATTTTCTTTATACATTCGCATGTATAACTTTTATCCCCTATTGTGGCCCCAACATACCCCCCTCCACTATGTCAAAAAGCTTTCATGTAAATTTCAATTTTCCTGGTCCAATGGTTCTTGAGAAGAAGCCGGAACTATTTTTTTCTCTCTAAATTTACATCGCAGCACTGTTATCAGCCTTCTGTGGAATAGAAAGTCAACGTCTACAATAAGATACTTCGGTTTGATACACATACTGTTTTCTCGTTGTCAATTAGCATCTACTTGTACGCTAATCACTGTTGTAAATCATCTTTCTCTGTATGATGATAGATTAAAATAAAGATATTATATTCGAATTGACATGTGGGTCGCGATTAGTCACTTGCTTACATATTTTCTTGTGTATTTTTATTTTCGCGGATTATAAAACGTAAACTGGCCCAAACCAGGTTATACTCGTATAATTTTGGCCCAGAATTAAAGTCATTCCTTAAATATTACCGTAGTAACACTTTGAATATTCTTCATCATTGAATTCATCTTTTCATATCTATATATTTTTTATGTCAGCCTAAAATTTTAAATAAATGACTTAGTATTCATACTTCTCTGTTAATTCTATCTCTTCCATTAGTGCCATTTCTGTAGATTCCGTGGTCACGGACTGAACTACAGTTCCCATTTCTGTCTGGCGACAGGAAATGGTTTTGTGGCTGACTGCTGGTATATTTAGTGATGAAAGAAAGCTATTAACTTGTCTCTCTCCCAATCCTGAGTGAACCATTGCTTAAATCAAGATTTCAGTTCTATTGCGCATTATATAGAAATCAATTGTTGTATTGGAAGACAGTAATATAATTCTGCTTCATTCAGAGCCCCTGGATGGGTTTTCTAACATTAACAACAAAAGTTTATAAACTTCATTTCTTTCGGCGATTGAAATAATAAATCACAATTGCCTCTACCCGAGGATGTTTTTTGCCCAGTTTGTTTGAAACTGGCCAAGTGGTTCTGAAGAAGAAGTCGAAAATGTGAAGTTTACAGTTAGACAGACAGACAAACAATGGGTGATCAGAAATTCTCACCTAATTGAGCTAAAAATGAGTTGCATTTCTTTAGAAAATTATATTAAAGATAAAAATTCTGCAATCTAAAGTAAAATCAAAATTCCATTTGTAATTAACATACCAGCTGCTAGTTTTGTGTTTGCATCCCACACTCTTCCATGTTTCTTTCCTGTGGGCACATTGTTCAGGTATTGACAACATGTATTTGAACAAGGTATCTATTAAAAAGAATCAATTAATTGTATAGTTGTATTCAAATTCAAATAGTTAGGGGGAAGGAGGGTAAAAACTCATTAAGTTTTTGTCATCCGACATCGATTTCACTTTAGTGGGATAAAGACAAATGGCTGTTAAAACCACATAATAATATTACATTTTAATGAACATTTAATAGTTTTAATGTACGCTTTAATTTGTGAATAAATAGTAGTAAAAGTATAATAGATTATCATTTATACTTGCATGTTTTAACTTACAGTTTTAAAATAGATTACTTTCAACATTCATAATATTGAGATTTAAGGGGAGTGGGAGGTGGGATTTGTGGAAACTAATATGTGAGTTTAGTTTTTTGTCAGACATTGAACTGTTGATCTCGCCCCTTAACATGATAAATGAATTAAAAATTCCTCTCAAAACTTAGAGGTACACTTGCATCAAATATTTGATGTGTGTCTTGCCCAAACAGCGTTTAGTATTAGGACTAACATATTGACAGGTGCAATTAAACCTAGATACATTTTTGTACATTGTGCCTTAATTATAGCCGATAGTCCATAATTCTGGATATCAACAGCATGAGTGAGCTGCAATGGCATTCCAAAGTTTAGACAGGCCTTTAAAGCATCTGCCAACACCCCTAATTCTACAACTCTCCTCCCATGTCTCCAATCATTAGTGGATTTCAACATCTGTTCCGCCACAACCTCTTCATGGTCAACATCCGCAATATTAGGGATACACGTACCTATTCAATCATAATATATATACACACTACCTATCATATATAAGTATACACAAAAGCTTTTAACACATTTTGGCATGAAATATATTCAATATAATGAAAAATAGCCAAATTAATTCACTGAGTATAACTTTCAATTAAGCTCAATAAAATAATTAGTTAAGGGTACAACTTCAATATATGTGAAACAATAATGGACTTTCAATATTTTGGTATAGTCTGTTAAATTGTGATATTGATTTATTACTGTAGTTGAAAAATCAAAGGGTCTTATAAAAGTTAATATATTCACATCAAATACAAAATAATATGTATTGGTAAATAGTTTGAAATGGTTTCAAGTAAAGTTTACACAAAATCTATTTAGAGAATTCAAAAATTCAGAAAATCAAGTATTTTAATAAATATGATAAGGATATGAAAAGTTAAAAGCCCACCGTTATATATTTATTTGCAAGAGTTATGTATTTCCTTCAAAAGATCTGTATCTATGATGTAACAAATGTTTCTTTTATGCGCAAGTAAATTAATTTGGTATGTATGTATGTGTGTGCGCATGCATTTCAAAAAACTAGACTTTCTTGCAAGATTATGCATATAACAAAAAAGTACATATTTATATTTATCATATTACCATGCTTATCATTTTATTCATTATAGGAATCGGGCAATTTTTAAGCATAAATCTAAAAAGAAGCAAAATATGATATAATAATATCAAATGCCTTAATTGCAGCAAAATCACCCTGTTAGCTTGACAATTCCCAAATATTGTTTACATGAAATAGATAGGACAGTTATATTTTACTCTCATATGGTATGTGTAACACAAAAAAGGTGAATAAAACTAGATTTCATCATTGAATCTGTCTACATGGTCTAGCTGACATTTAATAGTAGACACTTCGGCCAAAAGAAACTAGATAATACGTGCATTATAGGTGAAAAGAAAATTAAAAATGTTCAATAAATTTCTTTAATAAAGCGTCTTGGTAAAACATATTTAGTGTTGTAGTTAGAGTCATGGTGTTGAAATTGCTGGGCCGAATTAAGACTTGGCAGAAAATAATTATTTTCTTGCATGATCGAAAAAGGCCATGGTTACCTTAGGATTTTATTGTAATAAGCTATCAATTAGTGTATTACTATTCCTTTGCAATAAAATAATTTTTTAACCGGAAGAGGGGGAGGGGGGGGGTGTTTGTGTGATTTGAATTATGTTTTCATGTTTTGAATTACTGAACTGAAAAACAATACTGATAATCAATGAACCTCGACTATTTACATGCAAGGTAAAGATAACGAACAGTGATCAATCTCATAACTCCTATAAGCAATACAAAATAGATAGTTGGGCAAACACGGACCCCTGGACATACCAGAGGTGAGATCAGGTGCCCAGGAGGAGTTAACATCCCCCAGTTAATATTGTTAATAATATTGTTAATATATTGGGACCTAAGAAAGCTGAGTGACAATTCATATTCTTTTCATTGTTCAACACATTCATGCTGGCATACAACCTACAACTCATGAAAAATAACCTTTGTTTTAATAATCATTCTAAACTCGTTTTTACTCTAACTTTTATGCAATCTAAAACATTTATCACAAAACATTTGATCTGGATGAAATTCTGTTCATGATTTCAAAAACTTTTACAAACACCAGTTGTAGAAAAATGCATGAATAATGAAATTTATCATTCCATTTCCTTATATATTCACTTGTAAGAATCGAGCAAAAACCTGTTCTTACATTAAGATAATATATGTATGGCTGCAACAGGGGAAAAATAAGGCACTGAAATCAGATACTGGAGATATTTGTGCTGTTAATGGTGTAAAAGTTACTATGAATTGAATATGGATAAGTGGATGAAAATGATTTAAAGAAGTGGTTGTATTCAATGAATCATATAGCAAAATAAATAAACAATTTAAATACAACAAAAATTCTAAAAGCTAGAACCTAGCTCAAAATAATTTTTACAATTGTTGTTTTTATAAACAACAGTGTTTAATTTTTGATTATTCAAAATATAACATACATGTACATATCTTGTCCAGCTGTTGTTAGAGGATCGGTTTCCATGGCAACCGTTGCTAAGTCAAACCTTTGCATGTCCTTTTTGTTTTATATCTATCATAATATTGTTACACACAAAGTTTCATAAAAATCTGTGACATACCGTGGCCACTGAATTTTGATAGTTACATAGAATCAGTCTTAAGACCTGAGTACAGTAAAATTTACTATACCAAGGGACAAGGGGAATTAACATAGATTGTAAATATAAGGACTCTGGATCGACGGTACTTTTAGAAATGCTCTATACCAAAATTGAGAATTTTGTTTTAGAACCAGGGTTTGATTTCTTCAATTTTATGGAGAAAACTTTTTAAGATATACACTTCAATAAATTGTAGAGTTGGGAAGGGGGGTATGAGGGGGGGGGGGTATAAGTGTATTTGACGTTTATTTGTGTCGAAATTATGCAATTAATACTGAGGATTTCAGTATTAGTCTGTTTTTAAAAAACAGACACCTATAATTAAGAGCACAATGAAAGCATACATGTGATAAGGAGGGGGGGGGGGAGTGACTTCATAATATTGCCTGAAAATTCTTGACATGTAAATTTTAACAAAAATTTTACACTAGAGATGCCAATTCAAGATAATTAACATGCTTTGTTTATTGGCATCTGGTGTACATTTAGCAACAAGTAGTGTTGTTCATTGTGAAACGATAAATTGATAATGTACATGTATGCGTTATACAAGATTTTTTACAATAAATATTGAAAAAGACTCGAACACAATTTATGTTCATGTTATGCATAAATCTTATTAAATCATTGACTCCGCAAAATCTTATGACGTCACAGGAGGGTGGAACTACCTTAAATAAAGCTGAATGCTTATGAAGGAAAAACAGAAAGGGGTACCAAAATTGCGAATTTCGAAAACACAGGGTGGGAATGTGGGTCCAAAAGAGTCATATAGTGTATAACATGGATTTCGTAGCCCTTAGAGCTATAGTGATACTTTGAATTTTTTTAAATTTGATTAATACTCAGGTAACCAATAAGGTTTGTTGACATCTTGTTAATTTATGAGTATTAACACTATTAATAGCTCTTCAATACAGCATGAACACATGTATACGAACTGTATCAAAACATAACATCCTTTAGGCCAATTCAACTTAATTAGTAAGATTATTATCCTGGGTCACCAAAAAGTATGGGGCAGACTGTGGGAAGATTTTATTTTTTAATTTTTATTTTCTGAGAAATATATTGATGACAAACGAGTTTTTGTCAACAGAAGTGCATAATTTAATGCCAGATATATAAATCTATGCTTATTTCACAGATTATGTTTGAGGGGCGGGTGGGCGGGCATGATAATCTATCAATTAAGTAATTAATTAAGTGGTAAAATTACTATTCTAGCATCATGAATGATCTTGTACATGTAAATTTAGTTTAATTAAATTGAATTAGGTGTGTACTGTATGAAAATGTGAAAAATAAGATTACTTTTCAATATTTGTTCAACACATTTTTAGCCGGGCTTTGCTAAAAGCCCTGGCTGTAGGCACGCTGATCGCATTCCTTACTATAAATAGCTCAACATAGAAAAAGTAAACAAAAAGCCAAACAGCGTTCAAGAAGAAACTTCCGAAATACAAAGTAGTTTTTCTGATATTCAATAATTTAGCAAATCAAGATCAATTTTAGATTTTTGGAACTAAAATTAAACAAACAAAGGCAAATCTAATAGTTTCAGATTTTTATGATTGCTAAAATCACAAGATCAGTTTTTTTTGGACACATAAACAATGCGCATGAATATCTATGAACTACTTTTCATAGCGTGGGTTTTGACAGCAAAGAAGACAAAAACAACCAGAGGAAGATAGGATCGAAAAAGAGAAGACTGAAAATGGTTAGTTTTATGGAATTATAAATTTTACTTATTGTTTGAAAGGTTGTTTCTCTAGCGAGTGAAAAAAAAAGTCAAATACAGTGAATATGCTTAGTTTAATGCTCTGTTTTAAAGACCCATCTCATGACCGTACGGTCAGTGAAAATGTAGGCGGAGCCTAATCTAAACAGATGTTATTTACCTGGAGTGGCCAGGGTCTACTAAGGTGTTAGTTGCTATATCCCATGGCACTCAAAGAAATACACAGAGGCAGAACATGGTAGAAATCTACCTGTCCATGCTTTTTTATAGTTTTGATATACACAGGACCTGTCTCAGTGACCTCTGCAGAGTTTCTGTGGTCATAGTGTTTGAATAATGGTTGTATTCCTAAGGGTAGCTGACACACATTTTACACCCACCCCTCTTTCTCTCTCTCTGTCATTGACTCAATGAATAATTTCTGTTATAAATATAGAGGTATCATAAATTGATGACATAAATTATTTCAATAGGTTACAAGTTTTAAAACTTATTGTGCAAATTATTGTTTAATTTCTGATTGTGTAATTTATAATACATGTACAGGTATATAAAGGGGGGAAATTACAATTATATTGAAATTGCATTGTTCAGGGGCCTTTTTAAAAACAATTGAATTACAAGAAAACAGCAGTTGTGGACAGGTCATTTGCTATCAAAACTCAGGTATACTGGGCTTCCTCAAGATCTAAAGAATGCCTGTAGATACTGGCTGTTATTGTTATCAAAACACCTCTCTGGGGTAGCCCCAGACCACAGTGTCTGCAGATGTCACTCCACCTGAGATCTATTGTTAAATGTTTGATTGGCAGGCAGCTTACAATTTGGGGGTGTCAACTTAAAATTGGGTCTTTAACGCTGTCGATTACACGACTGTCCCGCCATTATGTCAATCGTAATGGGTAGTATTAATCATAATTGATTATCATCAGTTTAATTTCAAGAAGTCCATTTAGTGAAATGATGCATTGTACTATATTTTTTCATTCATACAATAGTAGCATTTCACTCGTTGAACGAAACGTTAACCGCGTCCCGATGAACTATCAGTGGTCGCGTGCCGCCATGCTGAATTGTTTGTAAATAAAGGGCTTTAAATACAGT
>NC_079171.1:32589801-32657301 GCF_947568905.1 Ostrea edulis
AAACCATTATGTCAAGGTGATTTTTATTGATGAGATTTTTATGGTCGGTAGTGGTATGTTCAATTTTATTAATTTAAGACTACAAGAAATCAGAGGTTGTACAAAACCATTTGGAGGGATTAGTGTAGTAGCTGTTGGGGATCTTTTCCAACTGAAACCAGTGATGGATTCTTGGATATTTACACAAAGAGTCGATGGACTCCAAGTACTTGGAACAAACTTATGGAAAGACCTATTTCATCTTTACGAACTAGAAGAAATAATGAGACAGAGGGATGATTTAGAGTTTGCTCAGCTTCTGAACAGACTGAGGGAAGGCAAACATAAGATTCCAGAAGACATAGAAAAACTTAAATCCAGAATCACTGCAAAAGAGGAACTTTCTGTATCGGCACAAAAATTGCCACATTTATATACTACCCGTGCTGCATCATCAGAACATAATATGGAAGTTCTTGAAAGTGTTTCAGAAGTGCAGAAAACAACAGTTGAGGCCATAGACAGTATTTCTGGTGAAATTTCTATAGACTTGAGAAAAAGAATTCTAGATAAATTGCCTGATGACCCATCAAAGACAATGGGACTCCAAAAAAATTTGCAAGTGGGTGTTGGTGTACAGTATGAATTGTGTGTAAATATAAATGTTGAAGATGGAATGACAAATGGTTCTCCTTGTATTGTTCAGATGTTAGATTTCAGAGTAAAATTCCTCAAGATGCAGCATCATTTGGGTGAAGTTTGAAGACAAATCAACTGGCAAACTGTGGCGTGAAAAATATGCTCATTTATTTATTGGAGACATTCCTGTAGATTGGACACCTATCTTAGAGAGAACAAGAAGTTTTACATTACAACACTATGAAACTTACTATGTTACTCGACGCCAATTTCCACTTCAAGTTGCTGCAGGAAAGACAATACACAAAGCACAGGGCTCAACTTTGAAAGGCGTTGTGATAAACTTTGAAGGCAGAAAAACAGAGCATATTCATTATGTTGGTTTGAGTAGAGTGCAAAACCTGAATTCTGCATATATTCTTAACTTGAATGAAAAAAAAAAAATGTGTGTCCAGAAATGTACAAGAAGAAATGGTGCGACTTCGAACAAATTGTAGAACAAAATTAAGCATTCCTAATGTGGAGCATCTTGGAAAATCAAGGACTATTACCATCTGTTTTCAGAACTGCAGATCTCTACACAAGCACATTGAGGATATACGAAAAGACAGATATATCACCCAGGCTGATATATTGGGATTTTGTGAAACTCGAGTATTTCAAAACAAACATTTATATGAAATAGATTTATACAATTCATTTTTTGTGAATGAAGAGTGTCCTCATGGAATGGCAGTGTATAGCAAATGCTATGTATCATGTCAATCAGGTCATTGTGTTGCAGGTGTTGAATTTGTTTTGATGCAAGTACAAAATATCAATATCATTTTCATTTACTTTCCACCCAAAACTGCAACCCTCAAAGTTTGTAGAGAGCTTTTCCAACAACTGGAAAAAACTGTGTGTTTTAAAGAATCCACTATCATAATGGGAGATTTCAATCAGAATGTTTTAGAAGGCAGTCAAATTGCACGATATATTTGTGACGCCTTTGGCTTTGTTCAGCTTTTGAACTCTGTTACAACTGACTATGACTCTTGTCTTGACCATATTTACATAAATTTTTCAAAATCAGATCTCCTTTCGTACGGTACATTAGAATCTTATTTCTCAGATCACAAGCCAGTTTATGCCATAATTGACGAGAAAGCAAGTTTGACAGACAAACATACATAAATAGTTAATCGGACATGACTAGGGATACAACAAATTTTATTGCCATCTAATGATAATCTGTTGTATATATCCAGGCATTAAGAAGTGTTGATAGAAAGTGTATTTTATATCATCCAAATTAGTATGATTATGTCTATACATGTATCACATTAAACTGAAATTATGAAACTGCAGTACTCCAACTTATTATAGTCATAAATCTTTTTAAACATTTAAATGAAATTGTGAAGCAGCAGAACTTCACTATTAATAATTTTTAAACATTTTTAAAAAGAAAATAGTAGATACTCTGGTTGACTTTATATACAATATATTCATCAAACACAGTACTAATTGTGCATGTTACTATAGTACACAGTATGATAATTACATTTATGTTTGCACCAACAGAGTTCAGAAACAGACCTTTCTACATTAATGAAATCAGTTGTTGGACACTCTCCCTACCCAAAGAAGGTCACAGTCAAAGTCTTGTGTGCTGACCCTGCAACAACATATTTCAATGACAAGAAGGAGAAGCGAGAATTGATGAACACAGTACTTGCAGACAGTACGAAAGCTGTGAAGTGCGTTGTGTATGATTCCAAGAAGTTTCACAGATTTACACCTGGCAACACCATCATACTCAGAAACATTATTCGCAAGCCAGAGGGGATTGCTGTCACAAGCGCCACTGTGATATTCCCCGCAGCAAAATCACTCAGCCTCCCACCAAGTATGGAGAAGGAAGGGATAGCTATATTGCACCCCCCTCCAGCTGATGTGAAGAGTGCGGTAGAAGCCTTAGCTTCTCCAACCAAGACCAAAGTGTCTGTTCGTGGAAAAATTGTTCAGGTTAGTATGCAAGGAGTAGAAAAAGAAGACACATCTGCCATTTTCATAAGCTTAGATGCTAGGTTTTATTTCTTCTAAGTGATAATGTCAAAGTTTTATGCATGAATATTCAATACCGCACCCATTTCTTTGCAAATATCCACATTGATGTTCATCTAACCTTGCGCTAAATGTATAATTATGTTTGCCCCCTCCTTTCCCTGAACAAAGCAGTGGAAGCTGATTCAACAATACAATCAGTGTTATGCTTTTTACCTGATGATACTTTAAATAACTTAGTGTAGAATTTTTGCTGTCTAAAACTTTTAACTACAAAGACAGATTCTTTAAATTGTACTAGTTTATGAACCAGCAAAAAAAAAGGGGGGGGGGGTGTGTCATTTGCAATCCATTTGACACTTCTGTGCACACTTATTTTCCTCCTGTATCAATTGTCGCATACATGCATAAATGGGAGACGCATGTACTAGATCTATCTTATCCACATCGAAGTGATCAATATGGACTTTACATTCCACCTTATGACAAATCATGGACTTCATTTAAAATTTGCTGATCTTTTGTCACTGGTTAAAAAATTTCTAAATCCCTAAAGAATGTAAAGTTTTGCTACATTGTACTGATAAATCACAACCGTAAATATTCAACATTTTCTTAGTAGTTTTCATATTTGCACATTTTCTCACCATAACCTTTGGCTGAAAGGGTACTTAGTCTCAGCTTACTCAGTATCTTTTTGGTTGTTTGTTTTTAATAAAGGCAAACATATAATTGGTTTACAAAAGACATGACAACATTAAAGAAATTTATGCTTTACTGCTTTTCATGTATACAATTAATCTTTTTCTTTTGTTTGTTTTGTGTATACTCACATTGAACTCATTTATTTAATACCTGTTGTTATGAATTGTAGGAGGAAGCTACACATTTTGTGACAGTGAACAACGAAGACAATGTAAAGGTGAAGAACATCTATCTGGAAGACTCGACCAAGAAATGCAAGATAGCATTGTGGAGAGATCTTGCTGATCAGGCCATTAGACCAGGGGACTACGTGGAGGTGTCTGACTGTATTACAAACACTTTCAGAAATGAAGTGTCCTTATCAACTACCTCCAGGACAGCAATCACTTTAGGTTTATCTCTCTATCCATCAATTAATTATCATAACTTATTATACAGGTTTTGCACTATGTCCTACAAATCTTAAAATTTGCGATAAATGCACAGTTTCGCAATAATTTTTTTAATTTTTCAAACAGAAAACAGAATGCCCAGAAGAAACGGTTATATGGGAAATTGAATCTGTGTGCGTTGAAGATGAGACCACTGCCACCCTTTTACTAAAAGATGATCGAGTAGTGACAGCACCTTTGAAGTCCCTGCGAGATGCCTTCCCAGAGTGCAAGGAAGACAACATTGAACAGTATCTCATTTCCCTGTGCCGCCCAACCATAGTTGTTGAATGTTCATTTAAGGGAAGTGACTTGCTCTCTATGAGATTTTAGGTTAGGTTTTGAAACCATGTCCATGTCAGAATATACATTTTTAGATAGGAAAGTATTCTTTTTTTAAACTCAAAATGCATATCCATATTATTTCCAAACACTTCATTTTTTCCACTGACATGCTGCTGCATTCACAACTTTAAATTCTGTTTTATTTATTCTTTGTGATCTGTTTTGTAGCTTTGTACTTTTATTTCTCAGGTGCATTTTTGGGGTAGCAATTCCCTGTTCATAGCTAATTGCATATTTATGATGCTTTAACTTATATCACATTTGACTTGTCCATCATGAACAATTTACATAGTGATGTATGTTTCTAATGGTGCTGATTTTTAAAAAAATATTTACACTTTTTCTATTTCTCAAACAGTTTTTGCATAATAATAATGTGCCAAATATTAAAGGTGATATGACGTTGTGTTGTAAAGTTCATTACATTTAATGGTAGTTACTTTTATTTCTTCCAAACTAAATTTAATAGTATTTTGTTATCACTATACTCCAGATGAATCTTTGATCAATACTTTACCACTCTTGCTGGAACAACAATTCTTCAATACTTCACCTAAATCTGTTGCAAAAAGTTTTGTATACGTGGTCACACTTCATTGAAAGAAAATTTGTCACCAATGCTCCTTAACTTTTGGATTCAGCATATTCAAATAAGCTTCTTATGTTGTGAAATGTATGGTTGTTGTTGGTTTCCTTTTCTAATCATGCTGATTATAAAACCTAAAAAACATGGTTTCATAATGTGTGTTTTTTAGATATTTATGTATTTTGTAGAATTTAAGGATTAGTTGTATGTATGTATGTATATATGTTCCAGAAAGATATACAAGTTCTATTCAATGCTTGCAAATACAGATACTATCGAATCCTGATTCCATGTATTCATATGCTTTTTTGAGGTAGACAGTGTCTTCTACATGTAAAATTGTCTTTACAGCCTGTTTTGTATATTGCTGGACTTTGCTCAGTTTTCATGATAATGAGAACAGAAAGGAATTTTGTGCCTTTTTTGTTGTTGTATTTGAGTAAATTTAGATTATATGCTGTTAATATGTCTGTAAATTATATTTTTTCTCCTCTTAATCCATAGATTAACTGGTAAATTTTTAAGTATCAAAATATGTTTTGAAAATGACTGATGTAATCTGAATCTATAATTAAAGGTAACTACATGTTTCTGAGAATTGTAATTTTGTCCTTCTAATCTGAAAACAAACTGGTTAACTGAATGTACGAGTAAAAAACATGTTGAAAAGTATGACTGGAACTGATTTCAAGGTAAACTACATCTTTGTGAGAATTGTAATTTTGTCCTTTTATTCTGAAACTGGTTACCTGAATCCACAAGAGAGAAACATGTTGTATATGACTGTAACTGATTTCAAGGTAAACTACATGTTTGTGAGAATTGTAATTTTGTCCTTTTAATCCAAAAGCAAACTGGTTACCTTAATCTATGAATAAGATACATATTGTAAAGATTGACTGGAACTGACTTCTAGGTTAACTACATGTTTGTGAGATCTGTGATTTTAATCTGAAAACAAACTTATTACCCGAATCTACATGTAAGAAACATGTTGTCAAGATTGATTTGAATGATTTCAGGGTTAACTACGTGTTTGTGAGATCTGTAATTTTGTCCTCTTAATTTTTGAACAAATTCGTTGTTACCTGAGTCTTCAGGTTAGATACACATAAAAAATGAATGCGACTTTTTTTTCAAGGCTAAGTACATGTTTGTGATCATTGTAATTTGCTCTTTTAATCCACAAACAAACTACTTGCTTGAATCAACAGAGAGAAAGATGTATTAAAAAAAAAAAAAACAAAAAAAAAAAAACAACTAAATTTGTTTCCAGGGTTAACTACATGTTTGTGATAATTGTACTTTTGCCATGCAATCTGTTAACTGTTTTTTTTTTTAATATACACTTAGCAATTATGATTGCAGTTTTTTCATGGTTAATATGATCATACATGTGCATGTACTTTAAATTCTTTTTCCTAATCTATAAAAACAATTTATGTTAATGTGCATAGCTTTATAATTGCTTCTTGTAGGAAGTACATACTTTTCTAGTTTTGAAGTACATGTATTGTAGTGTTGCACATTGGAAGCAGGCAAAGTGGGACCATGATTACTTTTGAAAAGAGTCAATTTTCATTAACATGACTTCCCCCATGTTACTATGACTTTTATCTTGTAAATAAAAGTGTTCTAAATCTGGTTTGTTGTGTATGTTTTCATTATATAAAAGACTTTGGCTGATGGTTAATAAACTGTTATAGAATGAAAAATTGGCAATCATTGAATAAAATTCACTATCATACTTTGTTAGTACACTCAAATAATATTTGAACTTATACATAGGATTCAAAAGGATGCCTTTGCATACATCCCTCACAAAACTCTTATTTTAAAATATTCTCTGACTAAATTCTCCTGTTCTAGAAATGTTTTGCCACCCTCTGCAAATGAATATTAAAAAAAAATTAAACCTGTTCTTGAAAACATTGCAGTGTAGTGTATAACCTTAAAGCCCGGCTTTCAGTACTTTCAGTACTTTGATTTAGAACTTGAAGAGCAGAAGATGCATTCCATGACTCCTATATGATATAGAAGACAAAGAAGAGCTCTTGAGAATGGAAAAAAAACCTGCGAGTTTTACAGTCAATGAACACACCTCACGACACAAGTCCATCCTGATTCAGTACATTATTCTTCTAAGGAAACACCATGGCTTAGTTTAGATCCAGTTTTGGTGTCAGAAGACTAATGTAACTAAAACATTGCAAAATTAACCTGCAATTGTCTTATGTGAACCTACTGAATAAGGATTCATTACTGAACAGTTGAAGGAAAATCACTATTATAATGATTTTAAAAAAAAGATGATTGTGTTGTTTGGATAACATTGTGATCCATGTTCGTTGAATAAACAACTTTGCAAAAATGAGTTGTTCTGTGTTAATATTATAAATTTACTAATTACTGGTATGTCAACATAGATTACAGTAACACTGAACAAACTTCAATAAATTTTAAAGTTTCATGCAGTTTCTGCAGTAGAAAATTACACCTATTGATTTTCTGGTCCAAAGGTCACCAGGTTCAATACAATACTCTGACCAGTTTCGTCAGAACCCTTTGATTGATAGTGATATTTCATACAGGGGTTGGTCACTGGTAGTACATGACCCCCATTGATTTTCAGGTCAAAAGATTAAAAATTGCAGGGGCCTCCGTGGCCGAGTGGTTGGGGCATAGCGTTCAAAATGACACGGCCTCAGTCGGCGCGGGTTCGAATCCCGCTCTCGCTGGTATTAAGTGAGAAAGTTTCCCAATTTACTTTCGGAAGGTCTGTGGTCTCTTCCCAGGTACATTGTATCTGTATTCTCACTTTCACCAATAAACACTGGGCACCACCAGAAAACTGAACATTTTTTGAGTGTGGCGGAAAATATCAATAAATCAATCAATTAAAAATGGCTAGGTGCAATGTAGCTAGTACTCTATGCAATGGTGCCCCCCCCCCCCACCCCAATATCTTGGGACTGTCGTTCAGTTATGATATTTCATATGTTGGTTGGTTATGAATAGTAGATGACCCTAATGATTTCCAGGTCAAAGGTCAGCAAATACAAGGCAGTACAATGAACAATTTATTGGTATCTACCCAATATCTTGAGAAGACTTTTTATAGTTATTGATAATAGTTTACATGGCAATACAGTACATGTAATATAGCTCGTTTATGGAAATGATTGCAAAATCTACTTGGTGTTTGGGGAGGGGGGGGTACTACTGGATTACAGTTTATGTTTACATGGGTTTTTTTAATCACTCTAACTAATTTTTATTAATATGTTAAACTTCTCCATGATTATTTTTGAAATATCAATTGCTCATATTGTTATCGGGGCACAGATTTCAAATTAATAATGGTGGTAACCAACTTCTTTACAAGCATTTTAATGCACCAGACCACTCCATCTTGTTCATGAGGGTAAGGATTTTAGAAAAAAATTACCATCACACAAACAATCCTACATTAAGCACCCCTTTTCGTAGACAACGAGAAGATCACTGGATCAGGACCCTAGGCACTGCATTTCCATATGGATGCAATGATAATGTATATGATGTGGGAAATTTGACTAGTCCACAAGGAAATAACGTTAATGTGATGGGACTCTTTCCCAATACCCAAAGACGAAAACGCAGTCACGGACATCGTTCATATAAAAGATCAAGTATAATTGATGTCACGTTTGATTCACTTTTGCCTCACGTCAACAGACAATTGGGTCCTCATCATATTCGTACAAAACTTTACTCTATTCCATTGGGTTTTTACATACGTTATCTGAAGAAGTTATGGCTAGTCTATACTTGGATTTTTCAACACCTGAATATAGACTTAACTCTATGATTATGGATGTTGCCTACCACAGGCTCTATAAACCAGCACGGACCATGGATGATATTCCTTCCAAATCATGCCGTCAGTTCCTTAAGCTCAAATTTACAAACAAAGGAATAGATGCCGTCAACATAAGCAACATTCTTCGTCATAAAAGGGTTCAGTCGTGTATTCCAACTTATTTCAAGTTCAAGTCTACACCCTGTATTTCCTACAGCTATACTTCTACTATTGCATCCAAACTTTATAATTACATATGTATAAACAAACTTTGCAGTGCTTAGATATAGACCATCTTATACGTAATCCACCAACATGTTCTTGTTCTTCATCTTCTGTCAACTACAGTCCAGCTGGACATGTCATTACTGGTGATGTTCATATAGTTGAAAATGAGGACCTCAAATCACTTATTCTTAAAGGTCCTAAATACAGAGAACCTCGGTCTTTTAATTGGCGACAGAATTTCATCTCTATTATGAGTTCTGTCGAAGATTATGCCAGACGATGGGCTAAATATGAAAAACAAGAACTTGATACATTGTCAGAATGGGTTAAAAGCATAAGAGGGATATTAAAATCCCGCATTAGACACATGAAAACAAAAGTACGTACCGTCTATCCTTCTGTGTTTAGTAAACCAGAAGTGATAAAAGAATTAGATAGGTTACATGAGGAATATGTTTTGGTTCCAGCTGACAAAGCTAGTAACAACATTGTCTTTGTTTGTAAGGCTCATTATTACAACTGTATTTTAAACGAACTTGGCATTAATTCCACTTTTGGTAATCATACTTATACTCCAACTGCCCTTTCAAAAGACGAAATTCTTCAAAACCATGCTTCAGTTTTAGACACATTTAATATTCCAGTCAATGGGTCGAATGAATATGAGTTGCCGTACCTATACTGGATTCCTAAACTACATAAAAACCCTTACAAACAAAGATACATTGTTGGATCCAGTAAGTGCTCTACCAAGCCCCTATCTTTGCTCCTCACGAAAATGTTAACAGCTGTGAAGGGGAAACTTCAAACTTACTGTGCGACTACATATGCCAGAAGTGGTGTTAATCAAATGTGGATTCTAAAAAATTCTAAAGAACTTTTAGTAAACTTGAAATCACAGAATTTTCCCCAAATCAATAGCATTAAAACCTATGACTCTTCAACACTATACACGACCATTCCTCACGATAAATTAAAGACTAGACTTTTTGACATCATAGACAGTTGCTTCTTCAACAAAAACGGAAAACGGAAATATTCATATCTAGTGATCAGTCATTCAAAAACTTACTTTGTTAAACACCACTCTGATTCCACGCACAAGTACTCTGAAGTTGAAATAAAAAATATGCTAGAGTTCCTCATTGACAATATCTTCGTGGTCTTTGGTGATCAGGTCTTCCAACAGTCTGTTGGAATTCCCATGGGCACGAATTGTGCTCCTTTGTTAGCTGACCTGTTTTTATATTCATATGAAGCAGAATTTATTCAAAAACTTCTACGTGAGAAGAAAAAATCTCTCACTGTGACCTTCAATTCGACTTTTAGATATATCGATGACGTTTTGTCTATTAACAATGATAGCTTTCATTCATATGTCGATTTGATATATCCCTGTGAGCTGGAAATAAAGGACACCACAGAGTCGTCCACTTCTGCTTCATACTTAGATATGTTATTGAATGTAGACATTAACGGCAAACTAACAACTCAACTGTATGACAAACGGGATGATTTCAGCTTCTCCATCGTCAACTTCCCACATTTATGTAGCAATATTCCATTATCACCTGCATATGGTGTTTATATATCTCAACTGATTCGATATGCAAGAGCTTGTTCTGGGTATAGTCAGTTTTTAAATCGAGGTAAGCTACTGACAAACAAGTTGATGGTACAGGGATTTCAACAGTCTCGATTGAAGTCAGCATTTCGCAAATTCTGTGGTTGTTATAACGATCTAGTTCGTCAATACAACCTCACATTGGGTCAAATGCTGTCTGACATGTTTCATACCGATTGTTAAGCCGTTCTTGGCACACTGATTTTGACTGCGGATAACTCCGTTTACCTGATCAGGATATGGGGCTCACGGCGGGTGTGACCGGTCAACAGGGGATGCTTACTCCTCCTAGGCACCTGATCCCACCTCTGGTGTGTCCAGGGGTCCGTGTTTGCCCAACTGTCTATTTTGTATTGCTTGTAGGAGTTATGAGATTGATCACTCTTCGTTGTCTTCACCTTGCATTGTTCATTTTAAGTGAAACTGGTGTAGGTTGTATTATTTGTCATTAGTATGAATTTTTGGCAAAATGCCCAAATCTACAGTTTTCGTACTACAATAGATCAATTGTACTACATTTCACCATTAATCTTTTTATATACATTAGGAGTCTTTGATATGGACATCCTTTGATGACAGTTGATTATGCTGTATGTATTTTCCAAATTATCTAAATTCATCAACGAAATCCAACAAAAAATCCCGTTTTGGCAAAATGCCCAAATCTACAGTTTTCATGCTACAACAGATCAACTGCACTACGTTTCACCATTAATCTTTTTATATATATTAAGAGTCTTTGATATGGACATCCTTTGATGACAGTTGATTATGCTGTATGTATTTTCCAAATTATCTAAATTCATCAATGAAATCCAACAAAAAATCACTCTTTGGCAAAGTGCCAAATTATAATACATTGGTACAGCGGTCAGTAACACACTCTTTTACCATAGGTGGATATTGATATCATAAATAAGGAGGGAATTTTATGGGGAATCGAGATTTATGGAAAAAATTAGTTGTCTTTTTTAATTTTTTATATACCATAAGGACAAAACATGGGCAAAACGGGCTGAATTTTGTAGTTCAGTTAGCCCTCATAGACTGTTGTCGGTTTCCACGGCAACGGATGGTAGAAATTGGTGGTGGGGTTGAAATTATGTAAGATGGTGCAAGTAAAGTTAATACTGTGAAAATCAAAGAAATATGTGACAGTGAGTGGCCGGACCCTATCTGATTTCTTTGATTTTTACATAGAATTGATCTTAATCCCCAGGAATAAGCGTTATTTTTTTTTATTCGCGTAATGGATGTCTACAAGCGTGTGTTTTAGTGTTACTGGTTTTTCTGAATGTTAAAAGAGGGGAAATACATTTATGATGGTTCACATTTACATACCTACTGCGGAAGATTCTGCCATGCTGTTTTCATTACAAGAGTCAGTTCAGATATATCAGAGGATTTCATCTGCATTTACAATATTCTGTTACTTTTCGTCCACGGATTTTTATGAAAGTGATATTATTGAATTCAATAGAATTTGAAAATGGAAGAAAAAGTAGTTACTTCCACTAGTGTTCTTGTATACTATGTAAAATTCGAAATATTTTACGAAATTATCTTTTAAAAAATTTAAAATGTTTCTGACTCGGTATGAAAGCTTGTATTTCATATGCGAAACAATGCAATTTGTTTGAGATATTAGTCTTTTTAGGACACACATTTAATTCTGATTCATCATTTATAGAAAATTATAGAAATATATTCCTCCAGACACGCGTGTCGTCTGCTGTATCTAAAATGGAGCCCCTATTTGCATTTTACGCATATGGTACGATTTCGATATTAAATCTAAAGGAAGGAGTTAGAGCACACAACACAAACTTTTTCTAAATGATCTGTAATAAATAGTGAAATGTTTTTATAAAGATGAACAAGTGAAGACAGCGAAAAACGATCAAACTCAAAAATCCTTTGAAGAATATAAAATAAAGAGAAGGGCAAACAGGGACCCTTGGAAACACTAGAGGTAGGATCAGTTGCTTAGGAGGAGTAAGCATCCCATGTTGAGAGGCCACTCTCGCCATGAGCCCTATATCTTGATAAGGTAAACAGAGTAACCCATAGTCAAAATCAGTATGTAAATAACAGACTAACAATTGATATGAAACAAGCCAGACAGTATTCGACTCAATTCGGTAGATAAGACATTATCACCCCAAAGTAGAAGATTACTTATATCGTGTGGGAAGGGGTGATCCTTTTCCACACGAGTCCAGATCCTAACTTTTGATATTGCATTCATCTCATTTGCCGCTACTATCTACTATTAAATTAGCGCGCGGTAGGTGGGTCATCCATTATTCCAATATATCTGTATTTGAAGATAACACGCCTGCTAATCGATCAATCGCATAACAACAGGTTATGCATAGAAATCAAAAGAGATCGATTTCCGGTTATGCAATCGATACCCAAATTTCACATGCATAGATGGTAAATTGTCTCAATTCAAGCAAATGTTGAGATTTTAACTAAATTGTAAGAATGTGATTTGATGAGTAATTCTATTTTCTATTGTTTTACACTTTTATAAAAAGCAAGGGTCATCGAATAGCAACGATGTTTGTTCTGAAACGAGGGTCGGTGGAGCGAAAACGCTGTCAGAAAATCGTATTTACCGACAGGAATTTGTGTGTATTTCATTTTAAACATAATTTTCAATTTTCACCATTAGTTCACAACATTTGGGACCTTTGCAGCAAAATTGGAACTTTGATTTGTGTATTATCTAGTAAATATACGAGGTAAATGACGTCGCCTATGCAGGCGATCCAAAAGTTATGAGACAGAATTTAGGTTATGCATGAGAGTAAGAAAAAAGTTTCAAAAGTCATAATTTAAGTTATTTAAAAGGAACTGTTAATGGTTTTATGAACTAACATTCAGAATTTTTTTGAATCAAAGTACAAGAAATTGATATGCGAGTTGAACGTGTGAAAAATTGAAAAAAAACAAGATTCATCAATTATTGAAGTAATTCCGCTTTTATTGTGTGTACATTTTCAGTCCATCGGTTCAAAGTATACTGTGTACATTGAAAGCAACATACATGTTCTTTATTCATTTACGTTTTACTTCATAAACTATTTATTTTTGGTAAAGAACCCTATGAAATTCAATGTGTATTCTGGAGACTCGGGCATGTTATGCAGTTAGTCTTAGTTTTTAACTTCTCTGATCATCATTAAGGGCCCAGGCATGTCGACGAAGAAAAAAAATCTCGATCACGATGCACATAAAAGGTGAAAAAACTTCGATTATATGATAATCGGTTTTTTGTTGGGTTTTTTGTTTATTTTTATTTTTTTTAATTTTATTTTGTTTGTTTATTTTTTACCTTTGGTGAATCTACTAGTATATAAGCAATACAAATTCCTTTTGCGGTTTCTACATGTTGGGCTGGGCAGATCAACTTTAAACCATTGTATTGTTAAATTTTGTTACATGAAAAGTTTAGAATTAAAGAAATCTAGACTTTCTCTAATAATATAGATGGTTATAAAGTTTAAAATTCTAAATTTTAGCAGTATGATTTAGCTCCCCCATCTTAGTACTAGTGTTACAGCTACAAAAGAAACCTGCTTTTTAGGAAATTTAATATAGTAACACATACATACTCGTGCCGCAAAGAATGAAATGAATTTTCATTGTTCGAGTTTAATTTTTTTCAGAACAGAAAAAAAAGATATGAGAATCTTTAAAGGGAAGCTGAGTCGAGGCTTGAGGTTAGCCTTGTCGAATAGATACCAGAAAAAAGTGATTGCCAAGAGGAGAGAGAGAGAGAGAGAGAGAGAGAGAGAGAGAGAGAGAGAGATGCCATTAAAGTATATGTGCCTTAAATATAACTTCTGATTTGCAATCTAAGCACAGGGGAATAGATATTTATATATAGATTGAGAACAAAATGGATAACAAGCCCCTGTTATCTAATCAACATAAAAATATATTTCAATTCACCAACATCATGTCGAATGTCACTTTTTAAAATGTACATCATATGTACTGTACATGTAGTAGGATAATCTTTGTTATCAGTATTAAACATTTACCATATATACCAGTCAAAAATACCAAAAACGTGAACAACACAATTCGTAAAACAAATGTAAAGTCAGTCCAAGTACACACGGTGAGTTAGCATTATAAAACACTTTGGAAAATAATTTTGTGAATTTGTTGTTGTTCCATGACGGTGGGGATCCGGGTTAGAATAGGTCCTCAGTACCGCTTGCTTGTCGTAAGAAGCGACTAAGTGGGGCAGTTCTTCGGATGAGACCGCAAACACTAAGGTCTTGTATTATGTACAGCAGATGTGGCACGATAAAGATCTCCCACTGCTCAAAGGCTGTAAGCGCCGAGCATAGACCTAAATTTTGCAGCCTTTCACCGGCAATGGTGACGTCTTCATGAGTGAAAATATTTCGAAAGTGGATAAAACTTTCAAAGAAATGTTTCGGAAATTGATAAATAACCGTGTTTCTGTACACGAATATAAAACTCAAGAGCTCCCGGGGGCCAGGGCTTTGTCTCAAGGCAGCCCCTGACTCCTTGCCGTAGTTTGTTTAAAATACTTAATTTCCTGTCTGACTACCCGCCTAAATACTCAAGAATTCAAAGGGGATATGGGCAGCTCTCCATGCACAGAACCTGTGCGATGAACGTGGTTCAGCAACGAGCTTGTCGAACAGGGGTACACAGATTGTTTGAATCGGGGTACACAGATTGTTTGAATATGGACCAGACATTGATTTACTGGACATTTGTTCTTTTTTGTGATTTTCAAATCGACTAAATACATTATGTGACATTGTCGTATTAAAACAATACGTGATAAACATATTTTGACAAAGACAATTCATCCACAGGAACCGGTAATTTTGTCTGTAATAACAATAGTACGGGTCTATGTACCATACCACCCCCTAGTATTTTTATTATGGGGTAGCATGGCAACGACCCCTACTGTTATCATTACAGACAAAATTACCGTTTCCTGTGATTCATCAAAGAAATTTATCGTCCTGTATCAGAAATCTACATTTCATGCCACAGAACACGTTGTCCTCATTTGTGTGTGTGCGTGTGTGTGGGACACGCCCTTTCGGAAAGTATCCAATATTTCTCTATACAAAGCTCATGTTCAGTAAGATATATTGGGTGACTGCCCCCTCGACCTTTAGATAGTATATGTAGTATTAACTGGTAGAGATATAAGTTAGTGAAGGACGCCCTCCCATGAATTAAAATTTGTAAGTTCGAGTCAAGAAATGTATTTCCCGGTACTTTTTTTTTTATTATTGTTTAGTCCCCCGCCACCTGTTCTTATTAGAATTTTAAAGATTGCACACAAACATTGTATATTAGTTTTTTTCCCTTTGATCATTATTTTGTGTTAGACTTCTCCTTTGACACCCCCCTCTTTTCCGGAAAATGGGGGGGGGGGGGGGGGGGGCACATATAAAAGTATTGTCCATAATACTCAGCCCTTTTGGGAAACAAGATGGAATATAAAGTTATAAAACTAGGAGTTTCTTAATATGTTGTGTGCAGGGCTTGAATGTTTTCACCTTTATCATCTTTATACAAGTATATTATGCCAGTAATGCCTTGTAAATTTGTGTGGAAAAACTGGAGGCTCTAAATACATTACACCACTGCACTTTGAAAACAATGCTAAGAGCCAACGGATCGAGTTATACATTGATATCACTTAGTCGTGTCACTTAGAGAAAAACAGTTTTGACTGGAATAATGACAATAACTCCTAATGATATGCAGGGTTTACACATTGAACTACATCTGTTCACCTGCCTCATTGCCTCCCTAACAAGATTCAAGTTATATATTAGGGAGAAGTACGCAATCAGTGTAGCCATAGTAGGTGGCATCACTTGTATCAGGAACACAGTTCAATATTGTATGTTGTGAATCTTATCCATATTCCAGCCATTTTTGCGTTGGCTATATGACGTCACAACGTCATTGCAATTATTATGACGTTATAAACTGACGTTTTTCAAATAATGAATGTTTACTAAAATTGACAACTTTGAAAACAAAGCTGAGCAATGTTGGCCATAAACTCAATTATATAAAGCATGAACCAATTTGCGTTTATTGAATAGTTTGTACTTCAATCAGCCTAGATCGGTCCGGTGGCACTCAACGTAGTTTGTAAATCGGCCCCGTGGCACATAAGTGGTTAATTGTCCGTGTTTTACAACCTCCCTCGCATATGCCATGAAGCAAACTGGCATACGTATGCACAACGAAGTAAAAGAAATGTAGACTCTTTGTTGTTAAAATTTTACTTCTGAATATAGTTTATATCATGAATATTCTTATTAATAGTAATTACTGTATTACTCTATAAACAATTAAATATTTACGGCATGCACCAGAAGCGTATTACTCAAAAACCGACGATAATATCTATTGACAACCAGCTGCGGAAAAGAGGGTAGAATCATATTTTGAAATCTTTCGACCATTCATTAAAACGACAAAGAAATAATTACTAAAACCGTATCAATCAACAACAACCGAAGAACAGAGGCAGGACCAGGAGGTAGTTTCTCTCTCCGCTGACAATAAACAGGCTATCGTCCCCACCCATTGGATAGATATTTCATTATTATACCAAAGCAGAATAATTCCTCTTCTGACAAAAGAACCCCCCAAACAAATCGTTCCGTCATAATATTGGGAACAGCTGCTATAGTTGTGACGTTGAATACGCCGTTGGGCTTTGTATTTGACGTCACAATGCCGAATTGCGCGGAAAATACGCCAGTTTCGAGTTACGAACTCTTCTCTATAGGAGGTGCATTTAGTGGAACTTTGAATGTCTAAGTGGGACAGAGTGGATATACAAACTTCCACCAGAGTTCGTTTGCTCACAAACCAAACTCTTCCACTTAGGCATTATGGGATAGCGATTTCTTAGGCCGCGTATACTGTGACGTCACTGTAGAATGACGAAAAAACATAACGTCAAACGTAAACAACTTTCAAAAGAACGTACACATCAAGTTCATTACTTTACACAATAATTTGAACACAGTCTCCCTACTTTTTAATGATCTTTTGATCATTTTATGTTTAAAATAAAATCCATACTTTTATATTAATGCTCTTAATATCAATATCTTCAAACTGTTAAGTGCGAACTACTTCTTTAGTGTTATTTGCCTGCGTGATAATCGCGGACTCACAATATACAAATCTGTATATTGTGCTGCGTCACATAGGAGAGGTCTATTCGTAGGTGACGTAATGAGGCCTCGACGGGGAGTTTGAGTGGATATACAGCCAACGAGGAAGACGATGAAATGTATTAAAAACGGCTTATCTTTAAATATGTAAATGTGGGAAATACAAAATACTATCGAAAGAAATGTTTTACCGAAGTGGAAACATACAATCAATGTCATATTTGCAAGAAATATCTTGGATATGGTACTTATGACCAACGAAATAACGTGATAGGACATGATAAGAATTCTATGTATTTAATTACCCCCTAAAGACTTATCACTTACTTAGTTTGTGCATCAGTCGAATTCGGGTTATCAAACAGCGTATGGGAAACTTACTGAGTACATTCATTTATGTGATGAATATCTGTCCCACTCCCGCGTGTAAACAAATTCGTTCGCGCCTTACTATGTAAGAGAGTTCTCTAAAGGGAAATAACTCGGATGTATCTCGAGCTCGAAACCGGCGTATTGATACTGTCGTTGAATAGTTTGAAGATTATCATCCTAGCGCAGATCTTAGCACAGAACCGATCACACGGCAGATATATATATATATTGGCGAAAATAGTCGGCTTATTGTTATCTTTTGAAGTAGAGAAAAATACATTCAGGTAGAATAATGCGTCTGAGATTGCAAATGCCAATCAACATGTACCACCGTATTACAAAAACATGTGCATTTACATTCAATGCAAGTGCAAGAAAAATCTTATAGATGAAGACACTTGAAGTACATGTTAGATCCTGTCTTGAAACTGTCCGATAAGCCATGTACTTGATCTCTTATCAATATAAAATATGTATGCTTTTATTCATTTGAACTTTTTGAATTTATTTAGAAAGGTTGAAGATTATGAAAATGAAAACAAAATGTGCACATTGCATATAGGCCTACACTATATACAAATTCGTTGTCTTAAGCTGCATACTGAGCTCTATATCGGATTTATTGAATTTATGACAGTTCATACATTAAATATTTTGACACCACACCTGGACTATTATGCAATGACTCAGTGTTTACATATGATTGGTGAACTTTTTCCTAATCCATATGATTATCTAGTATAAAGGAAAAGTATGAAACTACAAGTAGAAAACCTAGGCCTCGATCAGTTCTTTCTCTTTAGTCTCTGACGCGCCATTGGTGTTGTCTGTATTGTCTGTTGCTACAGACGCTTGACTCTTGAAAGCACTTTAAAACTGTGTCGCGTAAACGTTTGAATTATTCGAGGCGAGTCCGAAATGATATGTTTTCGGATACTGTTTGGTACTGCTTTACCGGTAATTGATGTTTGCTATAATTTGGAGACGATGCTATTATAAGAATTTTACAATATGTATAAACAAAGTAGTCGTTACACGATGTTTAAGAAATTTCCAATATATCAAAATATATCAAGGGCTTTATGTAATGAATAAAAACACCAATTAAAAATTCAACTCATTATATATAAATTGTCTATACTGAAATGACTTTTTGAAATTCAAAATTTTGGTACAATGTATTTAATTAAAATCTCATGTTAAAAAAACATCCCCGAATCTGATTGTTCGAGATACATTTGAAAAGCATAATATTTCTCATTGAGAATAGAAAGCACACGCTTAATTCAAGGTGATAATAAAAAAAAAAAAAAAAAAATTTCAGGATGATAATAAAAAAAAAAAATTCAGGATGATAGTAGTTATCAACTCACTACCTCCCGGTTACGAAGCGAACGCTCTACCACTGAGCTACCGTGACGAGAAATTATCATCAAGGTATCGCGATCCTGTTTAAATGTTTTCATAAGAAAATCAGAAGTTTTGAAACATAATTTTTGCTCATTCTTCACTTCAAATGTCTACATTTTTTTAATTGACCCATACGTGATCAGAACCCTAATTGCTACTACCCTTAACATCATATACTCGTGATCCTTAAACCACCACTGATGAAGTTTCAGTTGGAGGGACAACTGTTTCACGAAAAATTTTGCTTCATCTTAGGATCATTGAAATCTTGTAAAATAAACAATATATATTTTTACTGCGATATTTAAGTTGGAGTTAATTTTCAAAATTTTGGATGGTTCAAGTTTTTAATGTAGAGGTTATGCTAAGATTTAAAAAAAAAACCTGCTTTACAAAATATCAGTAGAAGATAAACCTAAAGTCATTAATGATCGGATGCTTCTTTACAGCACCATTATTCTTATAGATGAACGAAATTTTCATATTCAATGTTCCTTCTCACACACGAACACTTTTCCAGAAGAACACCTAGCGTCATCAAAATGGGCATTGTGCATGCCAGTGAGACAGTCCTGTCCGCCATAGGCATTGTCAGGTTGTCTTATATACCAAGGTAGCGAAGTGATGTCACCATAACCAACAATCCACTTAAAAGTTCCCTCAACTTCTCGATCTGTTGCTCCTACCCAGGCACGGTTATCAAAAGGGTCCAGGGGTTCTACAAATGATTCAATTTCCATCATTAATTTGTATCAGATACGAGACACAAAAGTACATCGATCAGATGGCTGTCGTTTTGTAGTCGCGGAAGGTTGTGTGTTAGAGTTTGGTCTGTCAAGACAAGGGTAGGGTTGTGTGTTAGTATTTTGGCCTGTTCGGACAAGGGTAGAGTTGTGTAATAGAATTTTGACCTGTCCGGACAAGGGTAGGGTTGTGTGTTAGAAATTTGACCTGTTCAGAAAAGGGTAGGGTTGTGTGTTAGAATTTTGGCCTGTTCAGACAAGGATGGGGTTGTGTGTTAGTATTTGGCCTCTCCAGACAAAGGTAGGATTGTTTATTAGTCATTTGACCTGTTGTCCATGGGTAGGGCTGTGTGTTAGAATCTTGGTCTGTTCAGACAAAGGTAGAGTTGTGTTTTAGAATTTTGACCTGTTCAGACAAGGGTAGAGTTGTATGTTAGAATTTTGACCTGTTCAGACAAAGGTAGGGTTGTGTGTTAGGATGTTAACCTGTTCAGACAATGGCAGGGTTGTGTTAGAATGTTGACCTGTTCAGACAAGGATAGGGTTGTGTGTTAGAATTTTGATCTGTTCAGACAAGGGTAGGGTTGTGTGTTAAAATGTTAACCTGTTCAGACAAGGGTAGGGTTGTGTGTTAGAATTTTAACCTATTCAGATAAGGTCGGGGTTGTGTGTTAGAATTATAACCTGTTCAGACAGTGGTAGGGTTGTACACTGATACTCAGTATTTGCAATTACAATGCACCAGTAAAATAATGTTTCATTCCATTCCAGTAACAATAACGGTATATAGATCTGATCATTATTTTCTCTCGTCAGCATTTCACAAAGAACTACGCTCGCTAACTCTGGATTTCCGCTTCAATTCGTATATTTTTAAAAGCTTTGTAGTTTTGCTCATGGTAGTTTTTTAAAGCAAAGTAGAATCCATTGGGAATTGATTATTAACTTTAATAGCAGTGGTAATTAATTAATTGCTTTTAAGTTCAACTCCTTTTGATTAGGGGATAGAAAAATATGTTCATTGAAACCAGGCTTTAAAACGTCATATATTTTAAAATAGTCATTGATATCGATAAAGAACCATTAATTTGTCAGATTACTTTATATTATTGAGTAAAAATTTGTTAATCTTCATTTCTCACACGTTAACTTGATTTGCAATTGATCACAGAGTGACCATTTTCGGTGTATATTGATCTGTAAACATATGTTTCCCCCGTGAAACAAAAAATTTGGTATAAATTTGATAAATGTCAAATTGTAATATCTGCTAAAAGGAATCTAAGTTTCACAGGGGGGAGGGGGGGGTGTTTTGAAAATATTTCCGCTTTCCATTAATGCGCGATTTTTATCCAAATTATAGAGTTATCTCTCGTTGTTTTGTCAAATGAATAGTTTTATGAAAAATATAAATATCTATATTGACACAAGAAATCATTTAAAATTCATAACTGTTAAAAAGTAATCAGAAGGTAGGCGACGAAACAATACTATCGTTCGCCGTTCTTCTATGTTTGTTATAATGATCTAATTTGCAAATACAACCTGTCAGCAGATCGAAAACTGCCTGGTGTGTTTCACTCACCGATTGTTAGACCGTTCTTTACATACCGATATTGACAACGGATCATTCTGTTTGCCTGATCAAAATAATAACCGGTCAGGCACACCCTATCTCCGGTATTCCCGGGCTCCGTGTTTGTCCTACTCTGGGTGATGTATTCTTTCTAGAAATTATGGATTGATCGTTGTTCGTCGTCTTCACTTTTTCATATTTATATGCATTCAAGATGATTTTCAAGGTCAAAATTTCTAACGTGCGTTTTAAAGTTTTGCAAATTGATGCATAATATCTTGCTTTGTTACATACGATTGCCTGCCTACCACCGTTTGGTACTATAGTTGACAATAACCATGATGCTTCGTCTGCCGTCTCCAACTGTACGAGGGAAGAGTTGTCACCTTCACACACACTCTGAAAATAAAATTTAAGCCGATCAGGTTTTATTTCTTCCTGATATAGAATCCAGGGGCCTCCGTGACCGAGTAGTTATCACACGGTCTCTCACCTCCGGTCGGCGCGAGGTCGAATCTCGCTCGCGCCCGTAAGTGAGAGTTTCCCAGTTTACTTTCCGAAGGTACATTGTATATGGGTTCTCTCTTCCACCAATAAAACACTGGGCGCCACCAGATAACTGAAAAATTGTTGAGTGTGACGGAAAACATCAATCAATTAATCAAACAACATAGAATTCATCGGTCACCGTAGATCCCTGATTAGAATATTCGCTTCATAACCAGGTAGAAGAGAGTACGAACTATCGAACTATCGAACTATGTTCGTACGGTTCAGTGATTTTTTTGAGGGCCAAAATGCCACAGATATTCGATTGTTTCCCCTCACAAAGATTAGTTCTTTTATCCCAATTTAGGTCAATAATATGTTATCCCAATTTCAAATGTAGGGAAGCCAAGCAAAACATTTCTAAAACTTTATTTTATCAAACCTTTGCACTTGCAAACGGTTTTGTAAAGATTGTGTAAAACAATGGTAACTTAAAGGTATCTATATAAGAACTTATCTAGTGTACTAAATACTGATTAGTATATAGTTCGCATATACGAGCTTTGTCGTTGACATTTTTAGTTTGCCCGCCAGAATTAAATATAAGTTAATAACAGGAAATGGTTAACACCATAGGGTTTCACTAAAATCAAAGGGAAAAACCACACACACAGGAGAGACGTTTTGTAAATTTGATCTTTAATGTAATGCTGTTTACTAGAATATGGTTTCAAATGCTGATAAATTATTTATTTTTTTTTATGAAATTATACAATAATTCTAAGAAGAAAAAAAATAAGAAGAAAAATAAAAAAAATAAAAATAAATATTATGTATACAAGGTGTGACTTACCAATCATATTTAATGTTAAAAATTGATTTATCAGATTTGCAATGAACCTCAAAGAAAACAATTGATGCATTTGATTATTTTACGCATTTCTACCATTCTAATTTCCTATCAATGGTTTTTCCCAATTTGAGAAAAATGTCGCAATTTTTCCCAACTCAAAAGGAGGGCTGGTTGTTTAAAAACAAAATGAAAATCACTGCATAGGATACCCACGTCAAATCTAAGATGAATAGATAGGTTGTTTTGACAAACGCTGGGTATTCAGAAGTGTGAGTTACGGGATCGTCAGAATATGACCTCAGAAAGAAAGTCCTCGGTCAAGAAAGTCGCTAGCATGGTAACGAACCCTTAATGCTACAACCATAAGCGCTAAGCATACGCATAAGTTTACATGTGTTGTACTTCACCTACAACTAGTGACGTCACAATGAAAGGTGAATATAACGAACAGCAGTCAATCTCATAACTCTTATAAACAATACAAAATAGAAAGTTGGGCAATTACGGACCCAAGTGAGTGAAAATTCTCCAACAGACGTTAAAGAAACAAATAAATAAAAGCGGAACACGGTGCTTTAGGAAAAACTGAGGCAGAAATTTAGAACTGTTTGATCACCTTAGCATCATCCCAGGAGAGTTCGATGTCGTAGTAACGGTAGCAGTGTTTTCTATAGAGGGTCCAGTTATCTTCACCACATCCTGAAATAAAATAAAAGGCTCATAGATTTTATCGGTCACCTGAGTATCAGTTTAAACTAGTTCCAAGGGCAACCAAATATATAATGATTTTCCTGTTCTTAATATCTAAGGTATATTTTAAAATTCAGCAGCAGTATATATTAAGTTGAGTTGGTACTGACTAAATCCCGGTCCCGGTCTTCGGTCTCGGTCCCAGATACTTTTATTCGATAAAAACAGAATATATCAGGATATCTGAGTCCCATTTCTCAATAACTTAGGTATGACATATCATGCCTGCATTCTGATAGTAAATTGATCATATTATTTTCTTCTTTCGTAAAATAATATGTGAAAACTCCGGGACCGGTGGGACCGAGAAATAAAAACAATGCTAAAAGCCGGTCCCGGTCTCGACATTTCCCTCAATAGCCGCTTTAATCTACCTTTTCATAAAAAGATAAGGTCGTGATACTCAATGGCATCACTTTGTATACATATATTTCTGATTTATTGTGTGTATAGGATTTTTATTCAAATATTCTTTATATTTATGTCAGAATCGAACTCAACTACATGTACGTGACATTTTGTCTCAAATGATCGCGTTACACTACCTTTTGATAAGAAGATAAGGATGTAGAAGGGAAATAATATATATGTACTTATCCTGGTGTATTTGTTTGTAAGTTACAGATAGTTTATTTTTTCATTTATTTTATTTCTTTTATTCCTGTCAAAATCAGTTTTCAAAGATTCATGTTTTGTATTCCGAACCCGATCTCTTTATATGGGTATATATTTTACATATATTTGTATATAACCAGTTAATAATAACTATAAAATATTTCTTCCTTTCTTATTTGATACTTGGTAGTCCTTTTTTTCAGTTGTGGTTCTTTTAGATACAATGCTTTAAAACAATTTCACCTAATATATTTATAGTATCTATAAAAGTGTGTCATACATCTAGAGCACCTGCTCACCAAAAATGTCAGATTCTGTATACTTATACAGAAGATACCCTCTGATTTTAGATGCTCTTCAAATAATCTATGGTATGTTTTTACTGTAATATTATGTGGTAACTATATTTATTGTGAATAGTTATATACGTATATGTACAAACATATATGTATTAATTATGATGCACAAAAATCTTATATTTCAAAGTGCATAAATTTGACATAAACTGACAAATTTATAAACAATGAAATCTACATTTATAAATATGCAAGACATACATATAAATTCATTTAAGAAATAAATTTCAGTTCTGAAAATACCAATAGGACTACTGTTAGCGCTTCATGAAAAGTATGCCTGCGTGAAGCATTTCATACCCTAATGTATTTTTACTAACCATTCAAAAGTTATGGCTAAGGTTAAATATTTTCAAAAGTAGGTCAAATATGAAAGGCGAAGAATTGCATGTAAAGAAAGGTCTTGTCACAAGGAGTACACATGTGAAATATGAAAACTCTATCAACATGCATTCAAAATTAAAGTTATGCCCAAGGTTCAAGTTTTTGTTGACAAACAAACGGACGGACCAAAAACTATGTAAATACACCCCGAATATCCGATTACGGGGGTATAACATTTGCTTTTCAAAACCATCATTCTTGTATTCAGAATCTTTCTGGAAAGGGGCGGGGGAGGGGGTTGTTGACAAGAGTGCACATTAATTTTATTTGGCTTATCATCAACAATTATTCATCATGTTTCAATAATTATAATAAAATTTAAGGACAATATTTGTTTGTTTTTTTTTTTCATTTCACTTATGAACATAATTTTTTAAAGTACTCCATACATGGTACATTCTGGACTCATATTTCGTTGCACGTGCACTCTACTTTGTATTATTCTAATATTTACATAGAGGCTTTTCTTCCCTGATTAAAACAACTAATATAAGTGACATCATAATTTAACAAATTAATGCGATTCTCACGATACACTCGTAAATGAGAGAGAGAGAGAGAGAGAGAGAGAGAGAGAGAGAGAGAGAGAGAGAGAGAGAGAGTAACCCGCTATACATGTACATATACATGTACAGATACTCAGTTCGGAATACACCAACATTGAAGTTGAAAATTTTATCAATCGTGTGGTCAGGTGTTTGGCCTAAATGAAAAAAAAAAGAATTAATTTTGTAAAAACTACACCCAACAGTAAATTACAAACAATTACACCAGGATAAGTACATATATATTATTTCTCTTCTACACTCTTATCTTTTTATGAAAATGTAATGCAACGCGTTCATTTGTGGGGGGGGGGGGGGGGTAATAATCACGTAGTTGAGCTCGATTTTGACATACAAAGGAAAATTGGAATAAAACACAAACATACAATAACTCAGAAACAAACATGTGCATACAAAGGAATGTCATTGAATAAGTAGATTAAAGCGGCTAATTAGGAAAAATAGAAAATAAAAATATCGAGACCGGGACCGGCTTTTAGCACTGTTTTTACTTCTCGGTCCCACCGGTCCCGGAGTTTTCACATATTATTTTACGAAAGACGACAATAATATTAGCAATCAACTATCAGAATGCAGGCATGATATGTCATATTTAAATTAACGAGAAATTGGGGCTAAAATATTCTGATGTAATCTGTTTTTATCGAATAAAAAAATCTGGGACCGGGACCGAAGACCGGGTTTTAGTCACAGGACCGAGACCGAAGACCGGGACCGAGACCGGGTTTTAGTCAGTACCAGTTGAGTTCTTTTAAATTAAAAAACCACAATTGTCCTCGAAAGTGGCCATACTGATGAAATAATTTACATAAAACATTTAACATTCTGAGAGTATTACATAAGCAAAACATGCTCCCATCCCCTACCGACGTCCTCGTTAATTGAAGGAACTAATTCGAGAATTTAATTATACCTGACCCTGCAATGCAAGTATCGAATTAGTTTGATGTTTCCTGGACAAAATCGCAAAAATATTTGTATACAGCTCATTAGGTACCAACGTATACATTATTAAATCGATATACGGAGGATTTTGAAATGTTTATATTACCTGAAATAAATATTTCATTGGACTAGGTTTGTCAATTCATTTGTGTGTAATCAATATATGTAACAGCATCTGTGGAGGAAGACGTGGAATGTTTTATTTAAAATGTTGTCTGAATAAACTTGGATATTCAGCGTAAAAGGGGTACCCGGAAATGATTCTAATAGTAAAACTTGTCTGATGAAATCCACGTAAATGATGCAGACCAATAAACTTTCCATTCTGTGAGAAAGATGTGATTGAGACCCATAGGTGCATGTCTGAGATCAGTTCTTTCTTTCACAGAATGGGCAGTTTGAAGCTTATATCCTACTTAAAACTTTACATCATTTGTCCACAGACTGTACATGCTCGGGTAAACCCATTGGCAAAGATAATTATCAATCAAGCTATTTTTGAATAGTCTGCCAATATAACCAGTCTTGTGTGGAAGTCTGTTTCTTTTGCTCACTTATTGGAAAGTATCAGGTAAGTAAGCTATCAACGGTATCTTTTGTTTTTTTTATATTCACTCACTCATATCAACATGTCTTCCTCTGGTGGGGATCACGATCAAACGTCACGTATGTTAATGAAAGTGATAAATTATGGATATGGTGAGCGAGAAAGCATTGATTGGTTGTATACACCCATATGAAAACGTCAACAACAACAATAGGCTCACTTGGAGCCATCAGCGAGACTCGAAAACTCTTTACAACAATATTTCATTTCGCTAACCGCAAACATGGCTGAAGTATTGCTAAAACGGCTCTAAATCCTATTCCTGATGATGTATCTGACGTTGTAGTCGAAAAACTCATGTAAAAAATCTTTTCCGAAGTGCACCAGCATACTAATATTTTTATCATACGTAGTTTCAACACATTGTCGAAACGACGAACTTCATGTCAAACTTAGGTAATGACTGTTTCTGCAACAGACGTGAGAATCATGTCATGACTGTTTCAGATATATAAACTTTAAAATAAAAGTTCAGCGTCAAGGTAGGTTTTGCCATGTTAAAGAATCCTCACTGCTACGGTTATCTGGATGAATGCATATTCACATAATAAGATAAAGTTTTTAAACAAATCAGTTTAAAGGTCGAGGAATAATGTGGCTTTAATTTTGAGAGAGGTATAACGCCTGGCGTCTCTTTACTGGTAGAAAAAGTAATAGCCTGTGAAGTCACCTAATCCTACACCTGACAGGTAACTGTATCATGGTGCGGTATTTTTTCCTTTGATCTTAACCATATTTTAAATCAGACAGAACATTGGGTAGAATTCCAACATACAAGAACCTCTAGGGATAGACTGAGAGTTTAGCTGTACTACGAATTCTACGACGCCGTACTACAACTTCCAAACTGTGAACATAGAAAAACAAGAATTTTGTGACATTAATTCAATGGTGAAACCACATGGAATGCAGAATAAAAATAAATTAAACAAAATTGATCTATTAAATTTACACACATGAATATGAAATCATATATAATGATTCTCAACTGCAAATAGCCCATGTTGTGTGTAGCTAAAGTCTGCGAAATACTTATTGTGCCCACTCCCTATTCCGTGCTTTTTCATAATCCATTGACATGCATATGAAAGGCGAAGATAACGAACAGTGATCAACCTCATAAGTCCTGTAAGTAATACAAAATAGATAGTTGGGCAAACACGGACACCTGGACACACCAGACATCTGGTGTATCCGGGGTCCGTGTTTGCCCAACTCTATATTTTGTATTGCTTACAGGAGTTATGAGATTGAGTTCGTTATCTTCACCATGTACAAATTTGCAATGATATTATGAATGTTCGTGACGTAATGATTGCCGGGTCACATGACGTATGGATACGACACATTTCCACTTTGGAGTTGAAGCCAAAACAACTGCAACCATCACCACACCTAAACGAACACTCGATGGGCGATCTAGCAGCGCCCTCTGCCATCGGGCTGACGCTGGACACTCTGTTGTCCAGTTTCCGATCAGCCGTGAAATGTTTAGAAATTAACAGAGCTCTTGATAAAGTACACATCTGAATAGCAAATATCAGAAAAAGCCGGAAGAAAAAGTTGAGTACAGAAATACTCTGAAACCCTTCCATGTGTGTGTATTATGCAACAGCGACCTCGGATCATCTAATAATTAAGTCTTCATTGGGAGTGTGCATTATATAGGTACAGCTTGTAACAGTAATCATTGTCTTCCAATCAGAAGAGAGAATTAAGCTATCACTTTTCATCTCAATAATGCAATGGTTTACTAACATATTTCATTAGAGCTCCAGCTTTGTAGAGCGGACTTTGTGATTAAAATGTCAGCAGATTCGATTTAAAATATCAATTTTAAGATTTTATAACCTCAGGCTATCCTCAATAGATTATACGTTTATCGTCATCTTCGGTGAATTCAAATTTTCTAAAATAAAACATAAATAAATCCTTATTTACGGGTGGATTATTTACATTTAATATTTTGGAGGCAAAATATAGGAATATGTATACAAGATGCGGTTATATATGAAATTATTCAGGTGAATGAAAAATGGAGATAACGACCCAGCGGTGGATTTAATAGGGGTGGGGGTGCAGCCGTCGCCCCCTCCTAAATTTTTCAAAGAGGTAAATCGTTGTATCCTGTTTGGAAAAATATACTAAACGATAAAAGAAGCAATAATTTCTTCCACTCCCGGAGTATTAAATGACAAAATATTTTGATTTCTTGAATTACTTTATTGGGAGAACTTAGCTTTTCCCAAAAACTCTTACAATTTTCGTCATTTTACTAATTTCACCTTATCAAAGATGATAGAAAATAGTACAAATGATTTAAATAGGAGACATATTTCATGCCCTATAAAATATGTAAAATCCAGGAGCTTTGCCCCTTGTGCTCCCATTAGGGTTTCGTCCTGGACCCGCTGTGAGTCTCAAGGCGGCCCCCAGACTCCCTGTCTCATAAAAAGGCGCCCCCGTAACCGCAATTCCTCGATCCGCTCCTGCGACCCACCAGTGATTGATGTCATGAATGAAAAGTTACGATAACGAACAGTGATCAATCTAACTATGAATACCAAATTAAGAGTATCCAATGAAGGGACCAGGTATTAAGAAGGAGAAAGTATTACCCTATTGACCAGTCACACCCGCCATGAACCCTATATTTTGATAAGGTAAACGGAGAACTCCTTAGTCAAAAGAACGACCTAGCAATTGGTATGAAACACATCAGAATTTCCATCTGCTGAACAGTTTAACTTTGAATTACTTTAATGTCTAATCGCTTATTCGGTTTTTTTAAACTATTGTTTAATTGTTTCTTATCTAACGCGAAAATTTTGAATTGTAGACTTGGTGTTAAACACAGAATCAACTTCAAACAGTCTCATGGGTTACTTAAATATATGAGGATAGAACGCGATACATATGTTCCATCATAGAAAGGACATTCAATGTTCATAGTGTATTTGCGTAACCCCTTAGAGATGGTAAACCAGTTGAGATTTGTTTATTTCCTCCATGGGCAACATGCATTTTATGTGCGTGTGAATTCGCATTTTACAGGCTGAAAACACGACAAAGAAGTTCGTTTACTCAAATATTTACAAACAAAATACTAAATTACCTACTGCATCAGAGTATTGAATATTGGTATTATTTATTCTGGTAACACAAGGCGACGAACCTGTACATGCTGGTAGAGCGACTGTATCCAAGGAATATTGAAATCAACCCTTGACCTACATTTTAAAGTGTTACTGATAATATTTCTTGGAATAGAATAAGCATTGTATATGAAATAGTTTTTAAAATATACTTTTATCCTAGTCCACTCATTGAATGTTTTATTGAACCTCAGTTTTCTAAATTATAATTTAATGGTTGATAAATTAAACTCCATGGTAGATAAACTGGTATCATTTTCTAAACTTATGTAGGTTTCTAAAAGTGTTACACTTCCAATTAAAAAATATATTGAAAAATGAAGATAAAAGAACAGTGATCAAAATGATGCGAATATAAGAGTAGGAGAGAAACCCATGGGCACACCAGAGGTAAAATCAGGTGTCTAGGAGGAGTAAGCATCCCTTGTCGATCGGTCACACCAGAGGTGGAATCAGGTGTCCAGGAGGAGTAAGCATCCCCTGTCGACCGGTCACACCAGAGGTGGAATCAGGTGTCCAGGAGGAGTAAGCATCACCTGTCAACCGGTCACACCAGAGGTGGAATCAGGTGTCCAGGAGGAGTAAGCATCCCTTGTCGACTAGTCACACCAGAGGTGAAATCAGGTGTCCAGGAGGAGTAAGCATCCCCTGTCGACCGGTCACACCAGAGGTGGAATCAGGTGTCCAAGAGGAGTAAGCATCCCTTGTCGACCGGTCACATCAGAGGTGGAATCAGGTGTCCAGGAGGAGTAAAAATCCCCTGTCGACCGGTTACACCAGAGGTGGAATCAGGTATCCAGGAGGAGTAAGCATCCCCTGTCGACCGGTTACACCAGAGGTGGAATCAGGTGTCCAGGAGGAGTAAGCATCCCCTGTCAACCGGACACACCCGTGTGATTATGTACATTCCGACCAGAACATTTTACACTAATGCATTCGTGCATTATTTTTGAAGGATGTTGTTTAAACGCGGAACGAAAAACTAAACATAGAGCAACTATTAAAATATTACTCAAAAGTGTATTTTAGAGGTATATTTATTTCATATAATATGATTGATTAATACAAATTCCCTCTGCCACAATACTAGTACATTTATCAGGTCACCTGACTAAACTCTGGTGGCCCATTGTAATTGGTTGTCGTCCGTCGACATCCGTTAACAATTGAACAAGTTTAACTTCTTCATAACTACTATTCCAATTTCTTTCAAATTTGGTATGCAGCATATTTGGGACACGAAGAACTTAAATTGAAAATATCAGGACTCTTGCACTCCTGGGTTCTTAGGGGTGGGACAAAAACTGCCAGGAAGTGTCTAATTTTCAAAACAAAAATTCTCTGCAACCACACATGTGTAAGGAAAACTAAATGTATATCGATGTAACGCGGAAAGGCCTCTACCAAACTTGTAACTTTCATGATCCTCGGGATTTTGGTTCGGATCCCAAGGTGGGATAAAGTGTTTACGTATAAAACACTTAAATATCATCTTCTTTAGTGCTATGGATAATAAATTAAGACTATTTGGATATTTAGATGGAGTAGTTTGTTCTGTACCAAACTTCTAAATTTGATGAGCCCAGGGGTAGAGGTTTTGATGTAAGGTTGGTGCCAAAATAATTATACTGATTATTGTGTTAATGATTTGAAGGACTTCTTTAAGTTTGCTGATATTTTATAAAATCTGAATGCATATTTAGGAAAAGCAGAAAAGAATGTACAAAAAATGCCTTTCATCAGCATATGCTCTATTGAGGGCATTGAAGTAATTGAAGAACATATCTTGTTTTATAATGTTGTTGATTATTAGAATTTAGCTTAGATATTCAGAACAGGAAATTCGTTTTAGATTATATAACCCTTTGGACTAGTACTCAAGTGACTGATAAGGCCTATAGGCCTCTCGTTTAATGAAAATAGAGAGTGCGCACATTCAACTTTTAGCGCGTGCGTTATAATTCAAAACTATTCACAACACCTTTGTGTGCATGATGTTTTAAGTACATCCAAACAGGTAACGAAATATTTTCTTAAAATTCAATTTCTTTTGAAAGTTACAGAACTTTATTATAATATTAAACTACCTCTGTTCGCAAAATGTGAAAGACATTTGACCTTAAGAATATTTTTCTGTAACGGTCACAAATCCAGCCTCGGACACCTTAGTCAGAAAAGGGATTAAATTCATTAGTTTCATTTTAGTACACCTTTTCAAAAAACAAATGTTCAGAAAATGTAGATTTTATGAAAGAAGTTTACCAACAAGAGGTAAATGAAATATGAAAAAAGCCAACAAACAAATATAATTGTAATCGAAGTCACAATTTATAATTTTGTAATTATATAATCACACTTGAGGATATATACAAAGGTCAAATTTGCAAGGTATTTGTCGTACTCAGTAAAGAAATCAAAGTACTGAAAGACGGGGTCAAATTATCAAATCTCAGTAAAGAAAAAACCAACAAATTACATTTCAAAATATATAGATTAAATATGAAGAATGTTATACTTATAAATTAGCAATATTGCCGATAAACTCCAAAACGTTTGGTCCAGAGTTACTACCTGCACTTTAAATATTGTTTCGTATGCGAGGTGAAGTCCGTAACTTATAATAAAATCTCACTTGATTAGTAAATATCGTAACATAAATTGAAATCGTACTTTCCTTTTCGATAAACTATCATGAAATAGCAAACATGAAAGTAAAGTGGCGGATCAAAGCCAATTTTCTTTCATTTTTTTAAATACGATCTGAGGGTAATCCGTTCTTTATCGATGCATAATTTTCATCTTATAGAAGAAATAAGTTTTTATAATTGTTGAATATATAAAATATGCCTCTTCGTTTCTTCAATCCGTGATTTTAGATGGAAATGTCCAGAACGAAGCCAGGTAACTTCATAACAATCGCACATTATCGAGCCTTTCCATCAAGCCGAGAAAATGCTATTGGTTTTCAAAATGATAACCATGAAATTGTGCACATTTGTAGGTGTTCAGTGTTCGTTATTCATATAGCATAACGTTTATTTCTCTTGTTGTGATATTTATGATTTTCCCGTATTCTGGGTATCCCTTATAGTTACGGGGTCTTAGCTCAATGGAATTAATACGAGTTCAGTCTCCCTGTATCAATTATCAACTAATTCATTTAGCGATAACTACTAAACCAATCTCAATTCCAATGCGATAAGTCTAACCCGTTAACTTTGGTGTATAGCGTCCTCAGCATCTAAAAACAGCAAGACTTTGTCAGAATTTAGCGAAGGAATTCTTTATGTTTAACACACACATTTAATAAATAAAATTATATATTTACAAATATCAAAGTAAAGCTTAAACATCAACAAATATATAATCAATAAAACAATCCATTATCTTAGCAAATTTAACAAGTTAGTCTTAAACAATACAAAATCACGCAACTTCTTCTTACCTAAAAACAGCAATACTTCGTCAGAATTTAACGAAGGAATTCTGACGACTTTTCGCCTTGTGCGCGCTTTTTTTATCACCTATGATTATTCTTAAATAACACCTATCCTAATAAGGGAATTCAGCATTCTCATCTCCCTCCCTCTATGTGAGAATCTATTTAATTCTGAACTGATCCCTATGATATCATGCATTTTGACAGACTTAAAACTGTGTCGCGTAAACGTATGAATAAGGCAAGGCGAGTCCGAAATCTTAGGTTTTCGGATACTGTTTGGTACTGCTTTTCCGGTAATTGATGTTTGCTATAATTTGGAGACGATGTGTATAAACAAAGTAGTCGTTACACGATGTTTAAAAAATTTCCAATATATCAAAATATATCAAGGGGTTTATGTAATGAATAAAAACGTCACTTAAAACTTTAACGCATTATATATAAATTGTCTATACTGAAATTACTTTTTGAAATTAAAAAAAGAATTGGTACAATTTAATTATACTTCATGTTAAAAAAATAATCCCCGAATCTGATTGTTCGAGATGCATTTAAAAAACATATTTCTCATTGAGAGTAGAAAGCGCGCGCTTAATTCAGGGTGATGATTAAAAAAAGTTCAGGAGGATAATATTTAGCAACTCACTACCTCCCGGTTACGAAGCGAACGCTCTACCACTGAGCTACCGTGACGAGAAATGATCATCAAGGTATCGCGATACCGTTTAAATGTTTTCATCAGAAAATCAGAAGTTTTCCCAGCAGGCATACGACGTTGTTTCAACGTTGAGAGTAGGTTGAATATCGGTTGCAACGTTGAGCAACTATAATTCGTATACTCAACGTTGAAAAGAACATTTATTCAACGTTGAAAAGCAACGTTCATTCAACTCGGAAAAACAACGTTTATTCAACGTTGAAAAACAACGTTGATATTTGATGTTGAAACATCATTGATATCTGACGTTGCTTCACTTCTCATATGAAACCGAAATTCAACGTAGATTCAACGTTAGAGAGTGACGTTGTTTCAACGTTGAAGTGCATGCTGGGTTGAAACATAATTTTTGCTCTTTCTTTACCTCAAATATCTACTTTTTTTAAAATTGACCCATACGTGATCAGAACCCTAATTGTTACGAACCTTAACATCATATATTCGTGATCCTTAAACCACCACTGATGAAGCTTCAGTTGGAGGGGCAACTGTTTCACGAAACATTTTGCTTCATCCTAGGATCATTAAAGTCATGTAAAATAAACAATATATATTTTACTGCAATATTTGAGTTGGAGTTAATTTTCATAATTTTGGATGGTTCAAGTTTTTGAGGAAGAGGTTATGCTAAGATTTAAAAAAAAACAACCTGCTTTACAAAATACCAGTAAACCTAATGCCATTAATGATCGGGTGCTTCTTTACAGCACCATTATTCTGATAGATGAACGAAATTTTCATATTCAATGTTCCTTCTCACACACGAACACTTTTCTATCAGCACACTTAGCGTCATCAAAATGGGCATTGCGCATGACAGCGAGACAGTCCTGCCCGCCATGGGAATTGTCAGGTTGTCTCCCGTACCAAGGCAGCGAAGTGATGTCACCATAACCAACAATCCACTTAAAAGTTCCCTCAACTTCTCGATCTGTTGCTCCTACCCAAGTACAGTTATTAAAAGGGTCCACTGGTTCTACAAATGATTCAATTTTCATCATTAATTTGTATCAGATACGAGGCACAAAAATTCATCTATCAGATGTCCGTCAGACAGGGGTAGGGTTGTGTATTAGAATTTTAACCTGTTCAGACAAGGGTAGGGTTGTGTGTTAGAATTTTAACCTGTTCAGACAGGAGTAGAGTTGTGTGTTGGAGTTTTGACCAGTAACAATGACGGTATTTAGACCTGATCATTATTTTCTCTCATCAGCATTTCACAAAGAACTACGCTCGCTAACTCTGGATTTCCGCTTCCATTCGCATATTTTAAAAAGCTTTGTAGTTTTGCTCAAGATGGATTTTTTTAATGCAAAGTAGAATTCATTAGGAATTGATTATTAACTTTTAATACCAGTGGTAATTAATTAATTGCCTTTAGTTTCAATTCCTTTTGATTAGGGGATAGAAAAATATATTCATTGAAATCAGGCTTTAAAACGTCATATATTTTAAAACAGTCATTGATATCGAAAAATAACCATTAATTTGTCAGATTACTTTATATTATTGAGTAAAAAATGGTTAATCTTCATTTCTCACACGTTAACCTCACAGAGTGACCATTTTCGCTGTATTTTGATCTGTAAACATGTTTCCCCCATAAAACAACAGTTTTGGCATAAAATTGATAAATGTCAAATTATAATACCAGCAAAAAGGAATTTGTGTTTCACTGGGGGGGGGGGGGGGGGTGTATTTTCGGCTTTCCATTGATTCCTATAGTGAAATACCCGATCTTTAATCCAAATTATAGAGTTATCCTTCGTTGTTGTTTTTCAAATGAATAAAGTTTTATGAAAAATATAGATATCTATATTGACACAAGAAATCATTTAAAATTCATAACTGTTAAAAAGTAATCAGAAAGTAGGCGACGAAACAATACTATCGTTCGTCGTTCTTCTATGTTTGTTATAATGATCTAATTTGCAAATACAACCTGTCAGCAGATCGAAAACTGCCTGGTGTGTTTCACTCACCGATTGTTAGACCGTTCTTCACATACCAATATTGACAACGGATCATTCCGTTTGCCTGATCAAGATAGTAACCGGTCAGGCACATTATCCTATCTCCGGTATTCCCGGGGCTCCGTGTTTGCCCTACACTGGGTGGTGTACTCATTCTAGAAATTATGGATTGATCGTTGTTCGTCGTCTTCACTTTTTTATATTTATATGCATTGAAGATGATTTTCAAGGTCAAATTTTCTAACGTGCGTTTTAAAGTTTTGCAAATTGATGCATAATATCTTGCTTTGTTACATACGATTGCCTGCCTACCACCGTTTGGTACTATAGTTGACAATAACCATGATGCTTCGTCTGCCGTCTCCAACTGTACGAGGGAAGAGTTGTCACCTTCACACACAGTCTGAAAATAAAATTTAACCCGATCAGGTTTTATATCTTTCTGATATAGAATCCAGGGGCCTCCGTTGCCGAGTGGTTAGAGCATTGCGCTCAAAATCACACGGTCTCTCACATCTGGTCGGCGCGAGGTCAAATCCCGCTCGCGCCGGTAAGTGAGAAAGTTTCCCAGTTTACTTTCGGAAGGTCGGTGGTCTCTTCCCAAATGCATTGTATATGGGTTCTCTCTTCCACCAATAAAACACTGGGCGCCACCAGATAACTGAAAATTGTTGAGTGTGGCGGAAAACATCAATCAATCAATCAGACAACATAGAGCTCATCGTTCACTGTAGTTCCGTGATGAGAATATTTGCTTCATAACCGGGTAGAAGTGAGTATGAACTATCGAACTATGTTCGTACGGTCCAGTGAGGTTTGAGGGCCAAAATGTCACGGATATTCGGTTGTTTCGCCTCACAAAGATTAGTTCTTTTATGCCAATTTAGGCCAATAACATGTTTTCCCAATTCCAAATGTAGGGATATTTTATGTTGAATTTTTAAATCAGATTCGTCGAATATTAACATACGTTTTTTTTAAAACTTCAATTTTATTTTTCAAAGCTCTGCACTTGCAAAAGGTTTTGTAAAGATTGTGTAAAACAATGGTAAGGTATCTATATAAGAACTTATCTAGTGTACTAAATACTGATTAGTATATAGTTCTCATATACGAGCCTTGTCGTTGACATTTTTAGTTTGACCGCCAGTATTAAATGTCGGTTCAGTCTAATAAAAGGAAATGGTTAACACCATAGGCGTTCACTAAAATGAGGAGGGGGGGGGCACACACTGGAAAGATGTTTTGTAAATTTGATGATTAATGTAAGGCTGTTTCTTAGAATATTGTTTCAAATGCTTATATATTATTTATTTTTTTATGAAATTCTACAATGTATCAAAGAAAAAAATAAATAAATATAAAAATAAGAAAAAAATAAATTAAAAAAATAAATATGTTTACAAGGTGTGACTTACCAATGCAAGGTGAATATAACGAACAGTGATCAATCTCATAACTCCCATGAGCAATACAAAATAGATAGTTGGACAATGATATTTAATATTAAGAATTTATCAGATTTGCAATGAACCTCAACGAAAACATATGATGCATTTGATTATTTTACGCATTTTTACCATTCTAATTTACTATAAATGGTTTTTCCCAATTTGAGAAAGATGTTGCAATTTTTCCAAATTCAAAAGGAGGGCTGGTTGTTTAAAACAAAATGAAAATCACTGTGTACCATACCCGTGTCAAATCTAAGATGAATACATAGATTGTTTTGCCAAACGCTGGGTGTTCAGAAGTGTGAGTTACGGGATCGTCAGAATATGACCTCAGAAAAAAAAGTCCCCGGTCAAGAAAGTCGCTAGCATGGTAACGAACCCTTAATGCTACAACCATGAGCGCTAAACATAAGCATAAGCTTACACGTGATGTACTTCACCTACAATTGGTGACGTCACAATGAAAGAAGAAGATAATGAAAAGTAATCAATCTCATAACTCGTATAAGCAATACAAAATAGAAAGTTGGGCAATTACGGACCCAAGTGAGTGAAAATTATCCAACAGACGTTAAACAAAGAAATAAATAAAAGCGAAACACGGTGCTTTAGGAAAATTTACTGAGGTAGAAATTTAGAAATGTTGGATCACCTTGGCATTATCCCAGGAGAGTTCGATGTCGTAATAACGGTAGCAGTGTTTTCTGTAGAGGGTCCAGTCATCCTCACCACATCCTGAAATAAAACAAGAGGCTCATATATGTTATCACCTGAGCATCAGTTTAAACTAGTTCCAAGGGCATCCGAATCTATAATGATTTTCCTGTTCTGTATATCTAAGGTATATTTTAATATTCAGCAGCAGTATATATTAGGTTGTGTTCTTTTAAATTAAAAAAACCCCACACAATTGCCCTCGAAAGTGGCCATACTGATGAAATAATTTACATAAAACATTTTAACATTCTGAGAGTATTACATAAGCAAGACATTCCCCCATATCCTACTGACGTCCTTCTTCATTAAAGGAAGTAGTTCGAGAATTTAATTATAGCTGACCCTGAATGTGACCTTAGATATTGGTTCCAAGTCACCATGTTTGCAATTCAAGTATCGAATTAGTTTAATGTTTCTTGGAGAAAACCGCAAATATTTGTATACAGCTCATTAGGTACCAATTAATCAACAAATCATGACATGTTTATTACTTCACTACCAACGTATACATTATTAAATCGATATACGGAGGATATTGAAATGTTTATAATACCAGAAATAAGGAATCCATTGGACTAGGTTTGTCAATTAATTTTTGTGTAATCAATATATGTAACATCATCTGTAAAGGGAAACGTGGAAGTTTTATTTAAAATGTTGTCTTAATAAACTTGGATATTCAAAAGAGTACCCAAAATGATTCTAATAGTAAAACTTGTCTGATGAAGTTCACGTAAAGGATGTAAGCCAAAAACTGTCCATTCTGTGAGGAAGATCTGATTGAGACCCATAGGTGTCTGAGATCAGTACTTTCTTTCACAGAATGGACAGTGTGAGGCTTATATCCTACTTAAAACTTTACATCTTTTGTCCACAGAATAGACATGCTCGGGTAAATCCATGGGCAATGATAATTATGAATAACGCTATTTTTGAAAAGTCTGTCAATATAACCAGTCTTGTGTAGAAGTATGTTTCTTTTGTTCACTTATTGGAAAGTATCAGGTAAGTAAGCTATCAAGAGTATCTTTTGCTTTTTTTATATTCACTCACTCATATCAACATGTCTTCCTCTGGTGGGGATCACGATCAAACTTCACGTATGTTAATGAAAGTGATAAATTCTGGATATGGTGGGTGAGAAAGCATTGATTGGTTGTATACACCCATATGGAAACGTCAACAACAAAAATAGGCTCACTGGGAGCCATCAGTGAGACTCGAAAACTCTTTACAACCATATTTCATTTCGTTAACCGCAAACATCGCTGAAATATTGCAAAAACGGCTCTAAATCCTATTTCTGATGATGTATCTGACGTTGTAGTCTAAAACTCATGTACAAAAATATTTTCAGCAGTGCACCACCATACTAATATTTTTATTATACGGAGTTTCAACACATTGTGGAAACGACGAGCATCATGTCAAACTTAGGTAATGACTGTTTCTGCAACAGACGTGAGAATCATGTCATGACTGTTTCAGATATATAAACTTTAAAATAAAAGTTCAGCGTCAAGGCAGGTTTTGCCATATTAAAGAACCTCACTGCTACGGTGAAAATTGTGTGACGCTTCGCCTAGAGCTGGGGATGTCTCTAGATTGATTGTATGTGGTTTAACGTCCCTCTCGAGAACATTTCACCCACATGGAGACACCACATTTGCCGGTGAAGTGCTGAAAATTTAGGCCTATGCTCGGCACTTACGTACGGCCTTTGAGCAGGGAAGGATATTTATCGTGTCACACTTGCTATGACATATGACATAGGACCCCCGGTTTTCGCGGTCTCGCCAAAACGACCGCCCCATTTAGTCGCCTCTTCCGACAAGCAAGGGGTACCGAGGGGTCCTATTTTAACCCGGATCCTCACGGGATGTGATGCCTAGATGACTGGAACATTCTCGATTGGGTCGTTAAAATATACCAGCAAACAATATTTGTTTTCTTTGCAAAACTCACTTCTAAATGCCGTACATTTTGCAAAGGGGCATTTACTGCGTATGCATATTCAAGTTATGTTTTGCGTAGCCAAGGAACTACCGTCATGGGGCATGGTTATGTGTATAGAACCTCAGTATTTAGTCATATTTCTTTTTATCCTGATTATCTCCTTTAGTTGTCCCAGTATAGAATTATTGTCTTATACATAGTTTAATGGGATGACACCGTCCGAATCCACGCCGTAAGATCTTGTGAAATGCCCACGGTTTTCTAGTGTCCTTGTCAAACATAACCAGATTTTTTCTATTACGTTAAACCCGGTGATTGTACTGGCCATTTTATCGATCTAATATTGTTACCAGTCGTGTAATATTTATAGATATTTGCTCGATGAACAAGTAGTTGTTCTCTGTGAAAAGATGCGCAATTACTGGCCAGATATTATAAATTACTGTTGTTCACGAACTGCAACTTTCTCAATTCAACCCCACCGTGCATATACTAATTTTCGGATTTTCCTTTCCACATTTTCGTATAAAATTGACGATCCCAATTTTTATTAATCATGTCTGTTATAACAATCTTTCAAAGTTTGTTTGCGTGAATAGAGGCTTCAGATGTCTTCTCGAACAACTGTGTTGCAATAAATACTGTTGGGAGTTGTTTTAAATAACACTTTCACGGTAGATATGGACAACCCTAAAGTCATTGATAAATTAGACACATTCTCGGTCACTTTGTGCGAAATTATGATGAGACGTCTGATTTCAATGCTCATCTTTTTCCTTTTACTGGACCAGTTCGAAACACCGATGTTTATTTATTCTATTTTGACATCAGACGAAAAAAACTACGTGCACACGTCATCAATTTAGTAGCCTGACACCGTTGTATGATATGATATATTAATCAAAATAAAGCATTATTGCGCACGGGGTGGCGGATAATTAAGTCCCAAGACAGTAACAGGTCCCCAATACCCGGTCACAAAGGGAACAATCTCACTTCTAAGTACCGCGGTCAGATTTGGTTTGCTCTTATCGTTTCAATTCCCGTGCGATCCGGCTTAGAATAAGTCATCAGTACCCATTGCTTGTCATAAGGGATGACTACATGGGGCTGTTCTTCGGATGAGACCGCAAAAACCTAGGTCCCGTGTTACAGCAGGATAAAGATCCCTCCCTGCTCAATGGCCGTAAGCGCAGATCATAAGCCTAAATTTTGCAGCCCTTCACTGGCAATTATGATGACTCCATACGAGTGGAAAATTCTCGAGATGGACGTTAACAATATGCAATTAACACAATTTTTAATTATCGTGTTTTACCTTTCGTATTCGCATGCCTCCGTTTCCAGAAAAAAAATACACAGAACTTCAAAGCCTACCTATATCGGACAGATAGTACTGCACCGCCTTCATCTCTGGATGTGTTGTGATGATGTCTGCAGTGAGAGGTTTTGACAATTGCCTGCAGGTCATTGCGGAGGTGTCGTACAAGAAAGCTGCACATGACACAGTAACGCATTCTACAGCACACTGCTCTACACTTCCGGTCATGGAATCGGCCATTACTATTGCAGATTCTTTCGGATGAGTACTGTCGAACCTTTCGTCACGGTAAACATATACCCCCAACACAATGTAACCATATATCAACAGGTTGACAAGAAACGAATTCTGTGATATCTTGAAAACACGCGTCATTTTGTTTCAATTATATATTTACACTACCCACTATGAAAATGTCTTCATAGAGAATTATTTCATTCACACCTCATCAATCTGTATAGAAATAATGAATTGCTCACTGAGATGTGATTGTTTCAACTTATTTGCGCTTTAAATACCAATCCAGAATACAAATATTGATTATCAGCATTAAACAATTTCTAGGTTCTTAAAGGAATTATCGCAGGTTTCCAATATACACACAATTATAAGTAATTGGTCCTTCTTATGCTGAAATTGATTCTATTAGTTTATAGAAATATAGTGAACCCAAATAGTAATTTAAATCTAAGCTTGGCAAGGGGTCCCGTGATACGGTGACGTCACATACTAACTTCTTCGGGTAGCTGAGTGTAATATTAGTGTTAGATTTCTTTTATAAACTCAGCTTATTCACCATCATCAAGCATTGATAACATTTCTGCAGATGCTGACGAAATCCCAGAAAGGCGTACCAGTTAACTATATGTTTTAGCCAGTAGTATCTGTACATAGCGTGTAAATACTAAAGAAAGTAGCATGGGAAGCGAGAATGAAATCGGCAGGGGCGATCAAATGGGTCGCTCTCTGAACACTGTTTTTCAAGCTAATTCGTTTAGCATCACGGGATCACTAGACTAGAAAATGTTGGAACTCTTCTAAAAAGGAAGCTACGACAGTTTTGCGTTACTTGAGCATAGAACTCTTGCATACAAATAAGTTATGGCTAAAGACGCGTCATTTCTGATACAAAAATATCAGCCTGATTTGAAGATTATTTTTATCAGAATGTTACAAGCGAATACGCTAGTATAAAAACACGTGTTAATGGATTATATTTCTGATGTTTAGTGGCCAAAAGTTTATTTCCTCACCGTATGAACGTATTTGGACATTTTATGCAATGCAATTTCCTCGAGTCATTAAAATAACCCGCCGCTATAAAATGATTTCTAAAAGCTTAGTTTTACAACTGTATTTTAAACGAACTTTGCATTAATTCCCCCTTTTTGGCAATTGTACTTATAATCCAACCGTTCTTTCGAAAGACGCCAGTAAGTGAGAAAGTTTCCCAGTTTACTTTCGGAAGGTCGGTGGTCTCTTCCCAGGTACAATGCATCTGGGTTCTCTCTTCCAACAATAAAAACTGGGCGCCACCAGATAACTGAAAACTTGTTGAGTGTGGCGGAAAACATCAATCAATCAATCAACCCTTTTGAAAGATGAAATTCTTTAAACGAAATCGAGGCTCTCAGCGCAAGCCGGTGTCTAGGGACGCTTAATCATCATGGAAGCCGATCGGAAAATGAACGTGAAAGTAGATATAACACTGCATGAAAATTTGCATTTAATTCAAAATTATATTCCAGTTATTACCCAATTAAATGTCACATTTAAACGTATAATACAGATTTAATACAACATTATACTTGATGTTTAATTGGAATTTCCTTAGGGATAAATTTTTTTTGTAAACTCCGAAATTTAATGAAAATTATACTTCAATTTTATGTCAATTATATATCACATAAACAATCATTTTATTCTTCAAGTTTACGATTTTATGTGGAATTTCACGTATAATCCACTCATTTTATTTCAGTTTTTCATGACAATTATTCTGGTTATACTCCAAGTTTACGATTTTATGTGAAATTTCACGTATAATCCACTCATTTTATTTCAGTTTTTCATGACAATTAATCTGGTTATACTCCCACGTTTACAATTTTATTTGGAATTTCACGTATAATCCACTCATTTTATTTCATTTATACGAGGTGCTAAGGTAGCATTACATGTAATTTTATGTGAAGATCCAAATCTAGTCCATAACATGCAACAGCAATAAATCTCAACCGAAATACACGGGGTTTCACATTCATTTGTACATTCCCTTAGTGTTTGTGAAATCTATGACCAATATATAAACCTAAAAATTGCTTTACAATTTCAATGTACCTTCAGTTGGAAAACAACACAACAAATCTTAAAACACAATTGATATTTATGGTAGCCATATGACATGTAGCATTTTTATTTACAAAGTAACACATCCACACATATAAACAGGCACACACACACACACACACACACACACACACACACACACACACACACACACACACACATATATATATATATATATATATATATATATATATATATATATATATAAACATGTATATCCAAATTCTTCTTTTTTTAAATCAGTGTCCGGTACAAAATATTAAAAGAAATAAAATAAACAGTACACAAAGTTAAAATTTTAACGCAAGTGCTTTCATTTCATAATCTTCAGGCGTTGTATTTTAAAATAGTTTTGAAAAATTTCAAATTTTGAAAATTTGCAAAATGAAGAAATAAAAAGTTTTACAAAACCTTTTGACACTAAAATGACAGCTATTATTGCTTCAATGAACAAACACCCATTCATGACCCGGTTCAATCTGGACCGGTTTCTGCCTCGCTGAGGGAATGTCGCCTTTAATTCATTTCATCATTTGTCTGCGCGAACGTTTAGACATAGACCTGTCATATTTGCAATCAAGATCATCCAATATTTTCACATATGCCTCTGATCTCCAAAGAAGTTTGGTTTTTAAAAAACTTTCATCGTCGGTGTTGTGCTCATCCTCTGATGACATATATGACAGCACCAGAGCATCACCGACACGTCTTTTCTTGGCCTCATCCCACCCAGTTTTTTTTTCCACCATGGACTTTCTCCACTGCAATTTCTGCAAACATAATTAGGAATATCTAAACAACATAATCAGGAATATCTGAACAACATAATCAGGATTATATATAAACAACATTGCCTTTTCATTTCTTAAGGTAGCTCACTACACTAAAGCTTATACTCTTTATGACACTACGTTCAAATAATTGTTTTGAAAATCATATTTTTATCCAAATTTGCATATTTTCTGCCTTTTTGGTATATATACTTATTATATATCATCATATCTTTTATGATTAAATCAATTCGTACTGATTTAAAAAAACATTTCTGGGTGTAATGAGCCACCTTAAACATGCATATCATTAAAGATTCTTGAAAATTCACAAGACTACTATGTAAATTCGTACCCTCTTCTTCCTGCCCTGCTGTAGTGGAGCATTTTTGGTTTTGTGTTGCTCCACTTTGCCTGTTTTTTTCTTTATGTTCTCTCTGTGTCATTGATTCGAAATATCTGGTAATTGCAGCTACAAGAATAGAACATATACATTTATGTGTCTATATATCTATCTTAAAGGATTTATATACCAAAAACATTCTTGTTCCAATGGTGTCGATCTATCAAGAGAATGTGAGGTCAATATAAAGCACAAGAAGGATCAATGACACAACATTGATTGAGTTTTGGTCATTCTTGTACTTTATATTGCACACACATTACTCAACATATTGCTCATTCAGAGTTTTAAATTTCTTTCTTTTAAAGTTGCAGTTGTTCTTGTTTACTTTTTAACAATCATCCTTCAGAATGAAAAAGTGAAGATAACAAATGGTGATCAATCTCATAATAAGTCATTAAATTGTTTTAAATTAAAAACAGGTCATGTAGGTACAGAGCATCCCAGTTGATTTAAGTTAGGAAGGCAGTATGCTAATGTATTCAATAAATTAAATATGACTTACTTTGTAATAATCCTTCCTGGACTTCAGGATAGAGCCCTTTTACAAACTGCTTTACAGACTGTGTGGTGGCCTTGTTCAGTTCAGAAGATGCTCTAAAATTGGAAAAAACTAGATGAATCTTGCAATGTCTCAAAGGTATAATTTCAAGCTTATTAAACAAAGTTTTTGAAATAAAAAAAAAATGCACTGGTCAAGTGGACTGCTGAGTTGATGGAATTTTCAGGTCTTAACATTTACCAGTCAGTATGTGTTTGTTACTTGAATGAAAAAACAACAAACAAACGAAATGAAACTTCAAAACACATTAATGTGTAATGAGAATTTCGAACACAAAATGTGAAATTCAGATTCATACCGCGCACCCCCCCCCAAGCGGATTTCCAACTTTTTATTTTATTGAAAAATCGATAACATTGGCAACCTCTGCATGGATGCACGCTGGCCTGAGAACCATAAATACAATTTTATTTGGTCTTACATGTAAAATAGTACAAGTTTTCCCAATAAGCTTATATTTAAAGTAGCTCCTTCCTCGTGTGACGTCATAGACTTTTCCAACATCTACATCAAATTGAACTTTGTGCATGATAGAAATATATTGTTTATAGAAATTTTATATTTTCCACAAAATCAATTATCTACAATAGAAAATGTTGTAAAGGGCAATGACTCCTATGCTTATATTTTGCCTACTGCATATCTATATTTATATGATCCCCCACGATATCCACAATCAATTGATTCATATTTATAAAGGCTAAGCAGCAGTGTTTTGAAATGGTTAACATTAAAAAATTGTCATTTTATCAAGTTTTATTTTTATTATTCTGTTTAAAGAAAATGTGCCATTTTCCGATGTTGACATGTACCTCCATTTTCGTCTGACATCTTTAAAAGATGGCAACAAACGCATTTTCTTTTGGTTATTGATCAAATTAAACTATATCTTAGTGGAATTTAATAGCTTTTTCATTTCAAACCATTATATGCTTATAAGTCACAAGAGGGTGGACCTCTACAAGTACCTTAATTGGAAAATTAATCAAACTGAATTAAAACTAGTTCTAATTGTAACGGGGACCGTTACAGATGTTCCCCAAACCTCCCCCAATTAAAAAGTGATGTCCTTGTGAATCTATAGGAAAAAATCATTTTATTTTAGCCTTTAATTACATGTAGTACGTTCAATTTGGTCATTTCAGTACCAAGAAATGAAAGAAAGCGTTGCACGTGCATACACGCGCACGCGTGTATGATTCCGAATTTTTGTTGATGTCGTTCAACAGGCATTTGTATCATATACCCACAGTATGAATTTCATAACGTTTCCACCAAATATAAGGAAGTTATAGCGATTTTAAAAGCGTCCAATCAGAAATCAGCACACGTGCATGCACGTGATGAGCAGTAATTCTAACCACAGCAATTTGTAAGGAGTACCAAGATACATCTAAACCCCTAATATGAATAGAATTTGATGAAAAACAAAAACGTTATCGTCCTTTAAAAATTGAACATTTAAAAAACGTTGCACGCGCATGCGCGTGTGCGTTGGCATTTTTTGTTACACCAACATATAGATACACATATTGTCTACATATGCTGTGAATATCATCTCATTCGCTTCATAAATAAGATAGTTACAAACGTTTTAGCATTATCCAATCAAAATGAAGCGCACGTGCATGCGCGTGCAAATTGGTAATTTTGACTACGTAAATCAGTTAATGGTCTCAATATCTACATATGATATGAATTTCAAACCATTTCAATGAACAACAAAAAAGTTAGACTGATTCCAAAGTTAGTGTACAAATTTTGTAATGCGCGTGCACACGCATGCGTGCGCGTGCTGGCATAATAACTATTATTTTTCATATGTGCAAATGATATACTATCATCCTATTTAGGTTTTATATCGCTTCCTTCAATATTCTGATTTTCCATTTTTTGTACCAAAATTGCAATGCACGTGCGCGCGCGTGCATGCACGTGCAAACAAAATGACTATCACTATGCACATCTACAAACGCTATACTATCATCCTGGAAAGTTTCATATCGATCCCTTTTGTAGTTTCTGAGAACACTACCGGTCAAAAAAGTACCGGAGAAAAAGAATAATAACTAGAAACTCATTACTAGTAATGAGTAGGTCTTCCGTTTGTTCACTTCCGGTAAAGAGTTTTCTGATCCTACAAAAACCATTCAAATATATCAGAGAATGTACTTTAACAATAAATGAGAAGTGTATTATCGAATTTTTTACTCATTTCTTGTAACTTCCGGTGACAACCAGAAGTACTATTCAGATGTGTTTTCCTATAAATGACAACGACTCTTTACTGTCTATATTCCCTGAAAATTTCACGTCTCTATCTGAAAGAGTTCTCAACAAAAAGAAGTAGACTAAAGAAAGAAAAAGTAGTAGGTTACTACCGACCGGAAGTCAATTTTGAAAAACAAAATCATCAAAACTCTAGAAGTTGATACTTTTTATTAAGACATGTGAAAATCATATGAAAGACTTCAAATATAAGCGAGATTTATGGGGAGAAAGAGACAAAAACAAAAAAGGTATTTTATGAAGAAACCGGAAGTAGTTGTTTTGACTACCGACAGACTCAATATTCTTTTGACACTTTGAAAGAGAGTTAATAAACTAGGTTTCAATTTGAAAGAAAAAGTTTGAAATTTGCGATTCCTTCAATCACTTCCGGTGACGACAAGAAGTGACGGTTCAACCCCCTACTGCACGCTTATAAACGGAGATTGATTATCCCTGAATATTTGATGAACCTATATTTTACCTTTTCCAAGAAAAATGCTGGACAAAATTCCTTTTGAGAGACAGAATATCGGCCATATTTTTGGACCGGAAGTGAATTTTGTAAAAACAAAAATAATTATAGCAAGGTCATTTCATAAGACATTATTCCTGAAAATTTCCAGAATATATATCCAGCCATCTCTGAGAAATCACTCGAAGAAATCGGAAAATCGACATTTTTTAAAACACTTCCGGTATAGACCGGAAGTGACGGACGAAAAAATTGAATGTATGTGTACAATGGACTAATGTTAGTTAATCAACTCGACAAGTTTCAAGTGTCTATCTATATTCATTATTGAGAAACTGAAAAAACAAGGCTTCAAAATATCCACCCCATATCTCACGACCGGAAGTGTATTTTACAAAAATATTTAAGTATACTCTAGACATGTATAGTGTCTATAACATATGTAAAATTCAAATCATTAACTTGTTTTATGACCGAGATTTATGGCACTGAAAAATGAGAGAATGAATAGTTTTTCTTTCATATAACCGGAAGTTGGAGATTCAACTTCCGGTGGGGTCAATAGTTTTTGAGAATTAGAACGAGACCTAATAAACCGATATACGTTTCAATTTGAAAGAAAAAAGTTTGAAATTTATGATTTATTAATCACTTCCGGTGACGACCGGAAGTGACGGCCGACATTCTTACTCTCCTACTGCACCCCTACAAAGTGAGATCTATTAACTCTGAAATTTTGGTGACTCTATCTTTTACCGTTTCTGAGAAAAACGATTGACAACAAAAACAGCTCATAAGCCGTATTTGCCGACCGGAAGTGAATTTTACAAAAATATTTGACGTTACTCTAGACATTTATAGTGACTATAATATATGTAAAACTAAACTCATTAACTAGTTTCATGGCCGAGATTTATGGCACTGAAAAATGAGAGAATGAATAGTCTTTCTTTGATATAACCGGAAGTTGGAGATTCAACTTCCGGTGGGGTCAACATTTTTTGAGAATTAGAACGAGATATAGTAAACCAAAGTAGGTTTCAATTTGAAAGAAAAAAGTTTGAAATTGATGATTTATTTGATCACTTCCGGTGACGACCGGAAGTGACGGCGACAAAAAATATTACGTGCATGCACCATAGAGAAAATAGATCTATCATCCCTGAAAGTTTCATTCGATTATCTTTAGTGGTTTTCAAGTTTACCCCCGGACAAAGTTTCTTTCAAAAACCGGAAAATCGGACGTATCTGACGAACGGAAGTGAATTTTGAAAAAATGAAAAAACTGCCTCGAGGTACCATCGTTCCCTATAACCTGTGAAAGTTTCAGGAAAATCCATCCAACGGTCTCGGAGACGAAAGGGAAAAAATAATAATAACTAGACACTCATTACTAGTAATGAGTAGGTCTTCCGTTAGACCACTTCCGGTTAAAAGCTTTCTATTCCTACAAAAACCATTTAAATGTATCAGAAAATGTGCCTTAACAATGAATGAGAAATGTATTATCGAAATTTTTACTCCTTTCTCGTAACTTCCGGTGACGACCGGAAGTACTATTCAGATACGTTTTCCTATAAATGAGAGCGACTCTTTACTGTTGATATTCCCTGAGAATTTCACGTCTCTATCTGAAAGAGTTCTCAACAAAAAGAAGTAGACTAAAGAAAGAAAAAGTAGTAGGTTACTACCGACCGGAAGTCAATTTTGAAAAACAAAATTATCAAAACTTTAGAAGTTGATACTTTTATTAAGACATGTGAAAATCATATGAAAGACTTCAAATATAAGCGAGATTTATGGGGACAAAGAGACGAAAAGTAAAAAGGCATTTTATCAAGAAACCGGAAGTAGTCGTTTTGACTACCGACAGAGTCAATATTCTTTTGACACTTTGAAAGAGAGTTAATAAACTAGTATAGGTTTCAATTTACAGGAAAAAGTTTGAAATTTGAGATTCTTTCCATCACTTTCGGTGACGACAGGAAGTGAGGGTCGACATGTTCAACCCCCTACTGCACTCTTACAAACGGAGATTGATCATCCCTGAATATTTGATGAACCTATATTTTACCTTTTCGAAGTAAAATGCTGGATAAAATTCCTTTTGAGAAACAGAAAATCGGCCCTATTTTCCGACCGGAAGTGAATTTTGTAAAAACAAAAATAATTATAGCAAGGTCATTTCATCAGACATTATTCCTGAAAATATCAAGAAAATATATCTAGACTCGAAGAAATCGGAAAATCGACATTTTTTCAAATACTTCCGGTAGAGACCGGAAGTGACGGATGAAAAAATTGAATGTATGTGTACATTGCACTAATGTTAGTTGATCAACTCTAGAAGTTTCAAGCATCTATCTATATTCATTATTGAGAAAGTGAAAAGACAAGGTTTGAATATGTCCACCCCATATCTCACGACCGGAAGTGAATTTTACAAAAATATTTAAATATACTCTAGACATTTATAGTGTCTATAACATATATAAAATTCAAATCATTAACTTGTTTCATGACCGAGATTTATGGCACTGAAAAATGAGAGAATGAATAGTCTTTCTTTGATATAACCGGAAGTTGGAAATTCAACTTCCGGTGGGGTCAACATTTTTTGAGAATTAGAACGAGACCTAGAAAACCGATATAGGTTTCAATTTGAAAGAAAAAAGTTTGAAATTTATGATTCATTAATCACTTCCGGTGACGACCGGAAGTGACGGCCGACATTCTTAACCCCCTTCTGCACGCCTACAAAGTGAGATATATTCACTCTGAAAATTTGGTGACTCTATCTTTTACTGTTTCTGAGAAAAACGCTAGACAACGAAAACAGCTAATAAGCCGTATTTGCCGACCGGAAGTGAATTCTACAAAAATATTTGACGTTACTCTAGACATTTATAGTGACTATAATATATGTAAAACTCAACTCATTAACTAGTTTCATGACCGAGATTTATGGCACTGAAAAATGAGAGAATGAGTGGGCTTTCTTTGATATAACCGGAAGTTGAAGATTCAACTTCCGGTGGGGTCAACATTTTTTGAGAATTAGAACGAGATATAATAAACCAAAGTAGGTTTCAATTTGAAAGAAAAAAGTTTGAAATTGATGATTTATTTGATCACTTCCGGTGACGACCGGAAGTGACGGCGACAAAAAATATTACGTGCATGCACCATAGAGAAAATAGATCTATCATCCTTGAAAGTTTCATTCGAATATCTTTAGTGGTTTTCAAGTTTACCCCCGGACAAAGTTTCTTTCAAAAACCGGAAAATCGGACGTATCTGACGAACGGAAGTGAATTTTGAAAAAATGAAAAAAATGCCTCGAAGTACCATCGTTCCCTATAACCTGTGAAAGTTTCAGGAAAATCCATCCAACGGTCTCGGAGACAAAAGGGAAAAAATAATAATAATAATAATAACTAGACACGATCTCGTTGCGAGCAACGAGTAGGTCTTCCGTCCGATTTGTTGATGCACTCGGAGTTAAAAAAAAACAAAAAAACAAATGAGTCCCAATTTAGTTTCCGACTTTAAGACACTTTAGATATAATCAATTTTTCATATCATAAGCTTCTGAAGCAAAGTTGCGGTGAAATTCGTTTGAAATTCGACTCTCCAGGCGAGCCATAAGGCCCGCGGGCCTATTTCTTGATGTCATTTGTTAGCCCTCTATAGACTCAACAACTTTAGTTCTATATGTCTATACAAAATATTTACCTGTAAAAAGTTATTGAGATCGACCGATATCGACAAAAAATCGACTCTACAGGCGAGCCATTAGGACCATAGGCCTATTTCTTGATATCAATCGATAGATCTCGATAAACTGAACAACTTTTGTTCAATATGTCCTTACAAAATATTTACCAGTTACAAGTTTTTGAAATCGACTGATATCGACAAAAATCGACTCTACAGGCGAGCCATGAGGCCCACAGACCCATTTTTTGATATTGATCAATAGGTTATGACACATTGAACAACTTTTGTTCAATAATGCTTTTCAAAAAATATGTCGTTTTAAAGATATGAGGCGTCAAATATTTACGATTTTGGCCCTTAAAATCTCTAATTACGTAACATATGACCTACTTTTTGATTTGATAAGATCAAGCTCGTTGAGATGAACATTTCCGCTTCTACAACTTATTATAAAATATTAATAGTTTCTGAGATATTCTCAAAAACATTTGGACCCTTCTGAACCCCTAATTTAAAGGGCCAGCCCGTTTTGCTTGATATCGTAAGAAAGGTCATGACATTTCAAACATTTTTTGTTCAACAAGTATTTAGAAATTCTTTACCGTTCTTGAGTTATTTCTAGAAGTAATTTTTAGGGGCCAAACTGTAGCTCCCTAACGGGGCCACATAGGGTAAAAACGAAATATGCATATTGTTCAGATCATCATTCTGAACAACTTTTGTTCTTTATTGCTTTTCAAAATATTTGTCGTTTTCGAGATACAAGGGGTAAAAAATTTATGGTTTTGGCCCTTAAAATCCCTTATTACGTAACATATGACCTCAATTTTTATCTGAATAGATTTGGATTGTTGAGATGAACATTTTTTGTTCTTTGACTTAGACCAAAATATTAACGATTTTTGAGATATTTGATCTAGACTTTGAGCCCTTCTAGATCCCTAATTGAAGGGGCTAGCCCCTAAATCTTGATATTTTCGAAAAGATCTCGTAAATGTGCACAACTTTTGTTCTACATGTCTTAACAAAATATTTGCAAGAAAAAAGATATTGGAGATCAAAGGTCAAAAATCGCCGAAATCGGCGAAAAATTTTGGCATCCATTTTTTCAGGTCCAGGCGAGCGTTTAGGCAAATCGCCTCCGGTAAAATCGAATCCCCCACAAATCTTCTAAAATGTTTACTCTATCTTGTGTAGAAATTTCAAGACTCTAGCTTCAAAACTAACGGAGGAGATGTGTGGACAACAAGGCCCTTCAAAAAGTCACTAAAAGAGAGATAACTCCTGACCGGAAGTGACGTCAAGCACGAAATTTTGCAAGCAAAGTCTCGTCACCAAAAGACATCTTTCCTGAAAATTTCGTGAAAATCGATCGAGAAATGGCTGAGAAAAACGCGTGTACTACCAAGGAAAATAATAATAATAATAATAAAAATAATAATAATAATGAAGAAGAAGAACGCGAACAATAATAGTAAGGTCTTCCGCAGGAGACGGAAGACCTTAATAATAATAATAAACAGTAGAATCACTAGAAGGTCTTCCGTTGGAAACGGAAGACCTTAATAATAATAAACAGTAGAATCACTAGAAGGTCTTCCGTTAGAAACGGAAGACCTTAATAAACAGTAGAATCACTAGAAGGTCTTCCGTTGGAAACGGAAGACCTTAATAATAAACAGTAGAATCACTAGAAGGTCTTCCGTTGGAGACGGAAGACCTTAATAATAATAATAATAAGAATAAGAAACAGAGTAAAACCAATATGTTCCCAAACTTTGTTTGGGGAACATAATAAACAGTAGAATCACTAGAAGGTCTTCCGTTTGAAACGGAAGACCTTAATAATAATAATAAGAAACAGAGTAAAAACAATATGTTCCCAAACTTTGTTTGGGGAACATAATAAGAAGAAACAGAGTAAAAACAATATGTTCCCAAACTTTGTTTGGGGAACATAATTACATACTTTAGTTTATTGTCTTCAAGCTTAGTTTGCCATCTGACAGCACCATCCTCGTCCACAAGCTGTTTGTATGCATCATGAACAGCTGTCTGCATAATAAAGAATATTATAATATACAGTGAGGAATAGTTTGGTGTTTCTGAATCATGAGACAAAACAAGAAATTGTTTAGCATATTGAAGATGTTGACAAATCAGTCAATAATGAGGATATAAATTGCTTCCTGGTAGATTACTAGCATAGTAATCTAAGGATTTTGAGTTGAATTTCCAAGTTGAGATTTCTCCTTTCTGCACCATTTGACCTAATTCTGTGATATCATTCAAGTCCTACCAAAACTCAGTTTTCAAGGGGTAATAACGCAATAATGCATGGAAAAAGAACAGCTTTGAAGTAGTTGATAACGAATTTACCCTTTTCTGATGGCTACATTATCATGGAATTACAAAAATTCATAATTAACGCAGTTATTGTATGAATTCATTTCAGAAGGAATGTATACTGCCCAGTTGAGAAACCTATCCCATCAGACTTTTCACAACAATTAATACAGAACTTGAATGCGTTTAAAAGTGATGCTCAGGTAATTTGTTTTTAAAATAAAATTGAGTTCCAAGTTTAAATTAGTGTTGAATTACAGTTTACACCTTCTCTATATTCCTTCTACAATACCAGCTTTTACAAGTACAGGAATAATATTAATAGTATTATAATTTGGAGGCCAAATAGCTCAGTTGGTAGAGCACCTGACTAGAGATTCAAGGGGCCCGGGTTCGAATCCTGGTCTGATTCGTTGCATTTTCTCCCCTCCTGTTATACATGTAAATTCATACCAAAGATAATTGATGGTTTTACCCTCCTAGATTCTTCATTGTTATTTCGGATTTCAAACATTTTGGTTGATCATCACTGAAGATACATTATTTGTCGAAATGCGCATCTGGTGAATAAAAATTGGTACCGTATAAGTTTTACATTATGACCCCTGGGTCGAGGCCTCTGCTGGTGGACTGTTAGTCCTCGAGGGTCTCTACAGCCCAGTAGCTAACTACTTTGTTACTAGCTTGAAAATACGGATGTATATTTAATTGCTGTTATAAAATTTAGAAATTCATTTCAAAATTAAGGATTATCTCCCTCATGCACGAATTTGACTCCACTATTTTGGCACGCTGTTTTTGGCTATAATAGCTCTAAAACTTCATTGTTATTTTGGATTTCAAACAATTCGGTTGAGCATCACTGAAGAGACATTATTTGTCGAAATGCGAATCTGGTGTATCAAAATTGGTACCGTATAAGTTTTACATATCTGATATGAACATCAATTGTGTTGGAGTCGTTTCCGATAGGTATTTTAAAAATCTTGTTAAAAATAGACTATTTCAAAAGTCTAACTTTTAGATGAATAATCAATGATAAGTTTTAAAATATTGAATCCAAGGGCAATAACTCTGTTTTTATTGATTTCAAAACCAAGTGTATTATGCGATAGATTTCCTTTATTTTTTACAGACATTTTGTATATTTTTGTGAAGATACAGTTTCATGAAATTGTTATGAATGCTATTATATCGTCATAACCAGTTTCTATGAAATTTTGATAACGCTGTTCAAGTAAAAATGCAATTTTCTGACGGTGATATGATTCTGTTTATGTATGTCTCGCATTTTAAAAAGTGTGATGACCTATGTGTTTTATTTGATAATTGGTTAGTTTTAGCTTTAATAAATGGAAATAGATACACCTTTTAAATTTGTGTCAGATAAAACTGCGAGCATGGAGTCACCTTCAATGCAATATCTCAGATCTAAAATAATCCGGAGCAAAAGAAAAATCGCACGAAATTGTATAAACCAAGTTTTCATCCCCCATGATTTACATTAAACTCACACTAATATTCATAAAAAAATCAATGATTCATGCACGTAATCTAGCGTCATACCAACAACTACATGTAGCTTTAACATAATGGAATTATATTCACTTTTCTAATTATCAATTTACTTATTGAGGTAATAATTGGGAATGCATTATGAACTGCTTTTATATTTCACACACTTGAACGAATCACAAGATTTACCCCCTTACTTAGAGGAAACTCTGTCAGTAATATATGGTGATTGGCTGTTTCCTTCAATAATCTATGGTGATTGGCTGTTTCCTTCAGTAATCGATAGTGATTGGCTGTTTCCATCAATGCTATATTTCATTAGCCTATATGGAGTCATCTACGTTTTTAAAGCCGCAATGTCTATAATGCTGGACATCATGCTGTTATGATTGTTATTTTCATAAGACAGGCGAATCAAATATCTTTCCGCGTGTCTGTATCGAATAACTATCCCACGTGATATTTAAACATAGAAATATCTTTCATACTTTCCTTTTCATATGGTATATAAAACATGTGTAGATATGAGGAAAAACAACATCGAAAACAAATTACATGTACATGTAAATACTTAATTTCCACATTCTTGCGCTCTCTGGCTGTTGGGTGCCTACATGTATATCAAATTAGTGTAATTACTGGGTGTTTCAATAATCAATGAGCCAAGTGACGTCATAAAACAAATAATCATCGGACTTCACGGAAACAGCAGGATCATATTTGACCAAAGAACTGAATTCTTGTTTTCTTCATGTTATACTGTGGTTGACTACGGACGTGTGCCCAGTCAACGCCTGACCAAGACGGAATTAAGAATAAATCCATTACTGGAGAACGCGACACAAGCAAATAAACACATTATTTTATCATAAGTATTGACATCACCGAAAAGAATCACAGTATGTTGCATAAACTGAAAGAAAATAAAAGCATTATATATTTATAGGAAATGGATGGAATGTGGAAATAAAACCAGGATAAACATGAAGCAGAATCGCGCCTTTCATTTGTCCTGTGGCGCACCCCCAAAGATCCGGTCACGTGATCACACACGTAAGGTGTTATACAATGACTGCTACATCTCATCGCACAATCCTGTCCATACTAGCCACTGCTGTAATGTGCAAAGCTAAGTGTGAACAGTTACATTAAACAGATATAGTAAATTGATAACTAGAAAACTGACACGGTCAGCAAGGTTCCCACTGAGGGTTATTAAAGGAAAGTGACATCTGTATTTGATATAGCAATGTTTGAGGCTGGTTATTTCATAGTTATTTCGGATTTCAAACATTTCGGTTGAGCATCACTGAAGAGACATTATTTGTCGAAATGCGCATCTGGTGCATCACAATTGGTACCATATAAGTTTTACATATATGTTAGAATTCATAATATTGAAAGATACATTGGAATACAAATTTGTAAAAAAGGAATAATGAAGCATATTTATGAGAGACTGATGCAAATCTAAATTACTTCTGTTTGACACACACTCATCCACAACAAAGTGCAACTAAATCCCATTGTAATAGGGGATTCAAAACGGATAACTGGTACAAAATGTGGTACATACTATTCGAAAAAAGGATTATGAATTTCAGATATTGATGTCTAGGAAAAGGAAATTCTGACATGGGGGGTCTAAGCGTTTTCAAACACATTGTCATTTGATAGAAGTGTTCTACATTTAACAAAAAATAGAAATGTATAGAATATGTCTTTACAAACGTAGGTGAGACAGATTCCATTATTCATAGCAGAGACATACCTTGTATGCGCTAAAAAAAACTCATAAGAAAATATCAAAATGCTCACGTAGAGGATGGTGGATCTTAGAGTCAACAAGCCATTTCAAGATTTTCACTGACGAAAGTTCGGTAAAAGTAATGAATAAGTTACACTCATTTTGTATCTATTTTGTGACTTTCTTTATGCAAGGTGAAGATAACGAACAGTGATCAATCTCATAACTCCTACAAGCAATACAAAATAGATAGTTGGGCAAACACGGACCCCTGGACACACCAGAGGTGGGATCAGGTGCCTAGGAGGAGTAAGCATCCCCTGTTGACCGGTCACACCCGCCGTGAACCCCACATCCTGATCAGGTAAACGAAGTTATCCGCACTCAAAATCGGTGTGCCAAGAACGGATTAACAATCGGTATGAAACACGTCAGACAGCATTTGACCCAATGCGAGGTTGTATTGACGAACTAGATCGTTATAACGACCATAGAATTTGCGAAATGCTGACTTCAAACGAGACTGTTGAAATCCTTGTACCATCAACTTGTTTGTCAGTAGCTTACCTCGATTTAAAAACTGACTATACTCAGAACAAGCTCTTGCATATCGAATCAGTTGAGATATATAAACACCATATGAAGGTGATAATGGAATTTATCAAAAGGAATAGTTCTCTAAGGTGTAATGTGCAATTAGTACATAGTTTCACTTTGCAACCGAATATAAGAAATTTTATTTGTTGACTGGGAATGACGTGTTCATTTAATATACAATAACATCAAGCATTTTTTATATCACAAAAAAAAACATATACAGATACGTAATGTTGTAGAGTTCTTTTTTGTAAATTTTCTATGTCAATACAATACATATCATAATTCAAATTGAATTATCTCCCTTAGACAGTGGTAAATAGATCCGGGCATAATAAGAAAAATGATGACGTAAAACAAAGTGACACGACTCCAAAATCTATAGCTGTCCTCCTCTTATTATAGGATTAAACATTCTTTTTGAAGAATTTATCGATGTGTAAACTCCGGACAGTTTACTCACAAACTGAATAAAAGTGCGAAGCACTTTTATGTTAAGTTTGTGAGTAAAATGTCCGGAGTTTACACATCGATAAATTCTTCAAAAAGAATGTTTGATTCTTATAATTCCAATTCATTCACTTTATTAACAATTGCAAAAATTTTAATAGTTTCCCCGCACTATGTTATTTGTTTTCAGGCGTGTATGAATACATCGTATTTTCGGATTTATTGATGTGTAAACTCTTGTTCAGCTTTATTTTTGTCCAATCAAAACAATTGTAATAACTAACATTGGAATTATTGTAAAGTATTTATGTACAAAATCTGAAAACTGTACAATGAAAACTGTTTGAGTTATAGTGTCACGAAGAAAGTAATCAAAATAACAGAGATAAGAGCGTCCATACAGGCAGATAGAGAAAGTGACATAACCTCAACATATGTAGGTGTCTTCCTCTTATTGTGAATTATGTTTGTACAAAATTTGAAAACTGTATGATAAAAACTGTTTGAGTTATCGTGTCACAAAGAAAGTGTTGACGGACAGACGGACGGACAATGTGATTACTATAGGACTTCCCGTATTTCATGCGGGGTCCTAATGATGATGATCACAGTAATATTTTACATGCAGAAATACAAATTATGCAATATTATTGTTCGATATCGCAACTGGGCATGATGCTGAATGCTTTTGTACTGAATATAATTGACATTGGAAATGAATTGGAGATGAGGATCGGACACCAATTACCATGTGTATTATAGAACCCCATTTTTTTCTTCTATTTTCAGTATAAAATGCCGATTATTGAGTTTTAATGCAATATGGATAATAGCCAATGAACTCGCTGAAATTATGGATCTTATGAAATGTATATAATGATAATGCGTGTGTCACTAACGACTCTTATATATGAGATACATTTAAATCAAAATTTTGTACAATTATTTAAAATCCCCAAGTGTATACACTCAAAGCGAATTTAGCGAGTTATGGTGAATAATGGGTTCAATTAGTTTTGAAAAGTAAACTAACGAATGAAATTTAAAACAAAACATTACCATATAATTTAAAGTCTGCAAATTACTCTTCAATTATCGGTGTGTATGTGTGTAGTAAAATATCTTTTAAAATGAAATCCCTGGGTTGAATACCTTTTAAAATGAAATTTCTTGGTTGAGTTTGTATCGTACTAGATGAAAGCGTGCGCAAGCGCGGGAAATCTGAATTATTGCATAGATGAAGGACTCTCTAATGTGTGTTTGAATTCTTGCACACATTAATTGAATGACCCGATATCTTTAATTAAAATCAATGTAAGTAAAATATTTGAATAATTGCGTGTATTAGTTATGGTATATTATATATATGTTATTGATATCATATACAGTAAATAAAACTTGATTATTAGGAATCACCTGGAGCTCCAAATTAAATGTTCTTCATGTAACATAAATTATCTCTCTCTGTATTGAAAATTAAATAACGATTTTACGAACGCAAACGTAATCCGTCATGCCGAAGAATTGACCAAAGATAAAATGATCAGTCGTTCATCCAGCTGCATGGAAGGTTAATCGATTTCTTAAATGTTCATCATTACAGTAAAAAACAATCATTTCTATGATGATTACAACACAATCGTAATCATGCTTGCCTCTCTTTCAGCTCAGATGTGGAGACAGTTTCGTATGTATTCAAATTTTGTTGTAATAAAAATTAAACATTCCTACTGTGGAAAAAAAAAAGGTTCAATTGATATTTTTGTACTAGAAATACTGTGTGAATATCAATTCTTTTATAGACATTATCCTTTCTTTCAGTACTCAAAGAAACACCGAAAAAGATATTTAAAAAACCAACAACAACAACAAAAAAGGAAAGAAAATACTGAAATTCATTTTTGTGGTCATTAATTAATAATACGGAGAATTAACATTTATTAATCAACTGGTGAAAGAAAAACTTATTACTCTGCTTAGTTTTCCACCATTAATGATTACCAAGGAGACACCATTAATGTAATAAGAATTTAATGATACAGTCCCTGAAACGTTCTACTTTACCATTTTCCGTTCGTTCAGCGTGGGTTCACCGTTCGTTCAGCGTGCGTTCACCGTACGCTCTCCGTTCACAGTTTTGCGTTAAGCGTGCGCTCACCGTTCACAAAGCATTCAGTGTGCGCTCATCGTTCGTTCATCGTTCAGTCTTGTCATTGTCATTCGGAACACCAACGTGAAAGGACCAATCTTGATAGCAAGGCAAAAAATGAAAATTGAACGTGTGCGTAAGAGTGGAAGGAGACATTCTTACTATATCAGAAATTCAATTTTTAAATACAAAATGTCAGGATTATCCACTTTGAATGCCGAAAGGTTCATTTGAGCTTTTGTTAAAAAATCTAAATGAGAGACGAATATAAGAGTTTGTCGTTATGGATTTAACCCAAGTACAAAAAAATAAGGCAGTTTCAGGTATTGAAAACCTCTTCCCCTGTGTTGACGATTTAGCATTTACAAGTCCGGGCAAAAACTCAAATTATCATAATTATTTTGCATTGCTTGACACGAGTTTTAAACAAGTCACCACCCCCTTACTTTGAAAAATAAAAACAAACAAACGATGCCACATAATGTACATTGTACCGTATGTACGTTTCAGAATGTCAAATTGATATAGCTATTTTACGCCTATATTTATGAAAGACATTGACAATAAACTGATATTTACTACTCTTGCCAAATTTGAAACTTCTTTAACATTTGTCCTTAATGCAAAGATGTAATTGTTTATCTTGTACGTTTCTGCTTTAGCCTTTAAACATTATACAAATATTGCTCGATCGAACTACAATCTATGGTCACATTAATAATAAAAATAGTAAGTTTTGTACTTACATGTGCATAAATTCTAGGATTTTTTCCTTGGGTCGATTTAGCTGCGACAATTGAATGACACAAATTGTAAGTAGGAATATTTAATACTGTTAGGAGTGTTGAGGTGTTGACACAGAGTACACCGGGTATACTGTCCGTATTGTTTGTTTACTGCATCTATCTTGACTCCTTTCGGGGATGTTTGTTAATTACAGGTATACCAAACAATCGAGCTCATAAAGTTTGAAGCCATACATGAACACCTGTAAATTCTGGATGTCACTACACATGTAGACTATAGTATTTTCCTTTTCACATCCATTGTATATATATTATACCCATGCATTAAATGTATCTGTACATGTAATGGTATACACAATGTACAAACGAAATTTGCTTTTGTTTGTGTATGACTGTTGCGTGTATTAATGTACAATTTGCGATAATTTCATGAAATATATACATGTATACTCGGTACTTGTACAAAAAAATATTACACTGAATATATCCAGAACTGTAAAATACACTGTATGCTGTATCATGAGTCCGGTTTATTTAATTTTTTATTAATTGATGAAATATACATGTACATGTAATTTAGTACTTGATTATGAAATAAGAAAAATCCCAGGGAAAAATCCAAAACATCCCGAGTAAATAGACCATTTTGCGTTCAGCGTGCACTCAGCGTTCGTTCATCGTTCACTTTGCGCTCTGCGTTCGCTCACCGTTCACTAAATTGCGTTCACCGTTCACTCTGCGTTCGTTCACCGTTCAAGTGGGAAAGAAGAACGTTTCAGGGACTGTATATCTTTACAACATCATCATTGATGACGAGACAAAGTAAGGATTGCAGGTCCATCCTTTGTGTAATCAGAGTACATAATCACGTGTAATTTTTTAAAATGAATTTTGTCATCTTTTACTAACGTACACTGAAATCATAATGATTATTTTTCAATATTCCTATGCGTAAATAATCCATAGATAATTCTTAAAATTTACCAGTACAATGTTAGTTATATATCAAGTTACAATTTGAAAAAAAACCCACCTTTTTTAAAGTTAAGAAATGTTTCTATTTACCATTCTTCTATGCTTTCAGAATTACCGAAAAACATGTAAAAGTAAAAAATAAAACTTTAAATTGATCACAAAATAATTTTTGGGTCTGATTTGTGGGGGGTTTTTTTCATTGGAAAAAGGGTTAACGATAAAGTATGCCGAAGGTTGGACGTTATCGTAAGTAATCGTGTGATTTTTTTTTAAAGATACACATGTTATCAAAATCAGTCATGTAACATCCGATCTTTGATAAGCACGTCTTTGAAAGTGATTCTTAAACACTCATTTTATATAAGTGTAAAGGACCACTGCTGCGTGAAGGTTATGGCTAATACACAGGGAGCCATGAAACAGACCAGTGTAGCATTAAATCTACTTCAGAATTTTTATCCACTCTTTGTATATCGATTATGGTGACATTTAAATCTATACGACGTTCTTCATGTTCAATTCATTATGAGTAAACAACTTTCCCGTCTTATATGGAGGGATTACCGTAAATATGCCCTTCATACTCTGATTTCTTTATTAGTTTCCTTTTTTTTCATTAACAAATAACGTTTTCAATTTTCATAAATATTTTTCCAAAAAATTACAACGTTTATATCAGAATCTTTAAGATATCTTTTTTTTTTTTTTTTTTTTTTTTAGATATTCGCACACTTATGCACCTAATCACAGCGAAATTTGGACTCCAGAAGCCTGTACTTGCAAACAAAACACTTTTTGATCATTCCGGGATAAATCACATACATGTAGATATCATATAAAATAATTGAAAGCTTGGTTCACTCTTTTGATGATGAAATCATACTTCATAAGAGGTGTTGTAACGAGTCATTAAATAAAATTGTAATGTAATGAGTTACCTTAAAGGAAACTAATTTCTTGATGAAAAGTGCATAAAATTAGCAACAATATGGAAAGTTTCGTAATTTATATCAATTTTTATCAGGACCGTTACTTTTTTTTCGTGTTTAGTTTAAATCCAAAATCAATGATATTTCTTAAATTTGGTCCCTTTGTTTAAATTTCTTTTTAAAATATATTTGTTTGAAATATACGTTTCTTAAAGATTTTAGACGTAGAAAGGAAAAAAGATATTAACAGAAAAGTGTTATAGCTTTGATATATATTATTTCACTTAGACAAATAGAACACGGATATGAGGTTTTATCAAATATTCACATCTTGTATTGAATTAAAGAAATGTTAGAACTTTAAAAGCTCTTATTTGCAATATCTTTACCTTTCTATCATTCCGGTAAAAAAAAATCAATCACAGAGAAATTACACAAGAAATCAAATTATTGAGATCCTCTTTCGATGGTGAAATCATGTTTCATGCGAGTTGCCGAAACGAACCATTTGGTGAAAGTTTAGTTTAATGAGTCAGCTTAAGAGAAATAAAACATTTACAACCAAGAACATTATTTTGTGAAAATCAGAAACAGGCTGTTGTTTGTTAAACAGTTGGCGCATTCAATATATGTACATTTTGACAATTGCACTGCTTCGAGCTTTTGCGTAGACCGTATTGATAATTTTGTTGTAATTTGTTTGATGTAGAGATGAACATTCATTCAAAGCATAAATCCAGTACACGATTCAATGAACACACATAACAGCCACATGGGGAGCATACTAACAGATGTGTTTAACGGAAGTCAAGAAATGAATTCTGTTACAAAAGACGTGTTTCACTTAGACTTGATGAACACGGTGTCCCATGGAGATATATTGTAACTGTATCTCTCTGTTCTGTACAAATCATTTCCAATTGTCTTATTTACCAGTGATTTAACAATTGAATTATTCCTCCTGTTTTTCGGTGATAGTAGCTGACATGCCGCTTCATTTGTATCTACGTCGTGACCGATTCTTGAAAGAGTTGCCATAGTAATCCACATTACAGTACGGTGTGTTTATATTGGAGTACAGGGATTTGTTTCATTTTCTTTTTTATTCAAATAGAGTTGTCTTCACAGAAGCTTCAACAAAAAGAGAAATGCGAAGGGACTTTGTAGTGATTATACTGTTGAGTACAGGATGTGTGGTCTGTCTTTTATACCTCTACTGCGTGACGTATAGTGGACTGACACGTTTACAAAGAACCTTGAAGTCGAATCTATTACCTCCAAATTACAAGAGACCCGTACAAACTAAAACGACATATCCTTTGACTTTAAAAACAAGATATATAATCAACAATGTAAATATGTGTCGCAGCCATACGAAGGTGTCAGCACTAGTCTTTGTTCACAGCGCAGTTGAGAATTTTTGGAGAAGAAAAGAGATGCGGGCGACATGGTTGAATATTTCTCACTATAGTCCAGAAACTGTGTGTGTGATATTTCTGGTAGGGACAACACATAATATGGACATGCAAGACAAGTTACTTATGGAGAGCAGGATTCACTGCGATATCATCCAAGGTGACTTCATAGACTCGTACAGAAACTTGACAAACAAGGGCGTCATGGGATTGCGTTGGATCACGGAGAATTGTATGAATGCCGAAATCGTAATCAAGGTTGATGATGACTCTTTTATTAATCTTTTCAAATTCTTTGAAAATTATGCATTTTTGAAAAATCGAAAAAGGCTTATATTTTGCAATGTATGGGAACCGAATTCCATGGACATAATTCGAAATAAAACCAGCAAATGGTCCGTGAGCGACACATTTTATTGGGGGCATGAACGATATCCATTCCAGTATTGTAGTGGGTTTGTGGTCTTTCTCTCTACAGATCTAGTCCGTCCTCTGTACCAAGCCGCGCACACGGCGCCATTTTTCTGGATCGATGACGTTTATCTGTTCGGAATTCTGCCGTCCTTTCTAAAAGGCGTGACGTTTGTGCCATTGGGTGAGAGGTTATCTTTTCAATATTCAAAAGCACACGATTGTTACAGAGATCTTATGAGGAAATGCAAGTATCTTGTTATGCAGGTAAATGACGGTGATATTCTTGAAATGTGGAAGGCTGTTGTTTACGATAAGTTTCAGAGTATCTTTGGATATTATTATTTTGGATGATAGAAAATAAACATTAATAAATATACTAGTGACCTCTTGCATTTCTTTGTTGTTGTTTTACATCCGGGAATTTACTACTCACGTAGAGACGTCACAAACAGTTAACGTTGTTGTAAGATAATTAAAAATAAGTGAATGTGACGTAAATTATCATGCGTGTTAACTTCCTATAATTTAAGTTGAATGCTAAGATAGTAATAATGTTGCGGTAGTTCACTGGCAGAGTGTTCGCTTTGTTACCGGGTGGCCGTGAGGTAAGAGTCACGTTCATGCCATGGTCGCGTTCGAAGTGGTAATCACGATTTTTTCGGATATGATCTTAAATCCAGTTGGGTCACGGATCGCGGCAAGACTTGGCACGTTAAGGAACCTTCACTGCTGTGGCTGTAAGCGCTAAGCATAGGTCTAAGTTTGTGGTAGATCACCAACTGTTGGTGACGTCCCAGCATGAATGTGAAATATCCAACGGAATGTTAAACAGACAATGAACCAAATGAAATCTTTCATGTCATCTGTTGGGCCGTTCTTTACATACTGATATTTAAAACCGATTACTACGTTCACATGGTCACCATACAGGGCTCTTGGTGAGGATGACCGGTTAAAGCAATACAACATAGAATATTTACTTGCAGGAAATATACCCCCTTAAAATAGCTACAATCATTGATTTTCACAAAAATGTGTGCACATGTTGCTAAGGAAATGAATACCCTTGAATACCAGACCCTTAATGTGTCCAAACCCATTTTTAAGGTACATGTAGGCCTACACCCGACCTTAAATGAACTCCATCATGAAAAAAGTAATCAATTTTGTATTCTTTATGGGATTAATAAGATTGATCACAGTTCGTTAATTAACATTATATTCATCATATCCTCCTTAATTAAACTCATACACAGAAAAATTCAAATATATATGGACAGTTTATTCGATGAAACTATTTTATATATATATATATATAAATACCTATCCGCTCACATGGTCACCATATATATATATATATATATATATATATATATATATATATATGCATCCTCTCTTCAGACCCAAAAGCACTTGGGAACCACCTCCAGGCAAATGTGGAGCTTTAGAGTCTTACATCGAGGCAGTCGAGGAATAAAGAAAATCCTTTTAAAGCCGGATTCAACCCGAGATAATCTCGGCAAAGACGAATGGTCGGCATTGCAAACATTAAAAAATCGGGATAATATTGTCATTAAAAAGGCAGACAAAGGTTCTACTCTTGTTGTCATGGACAAAGACA